>NC_066863.1:1805000-2105000 GCF_025177605.1 Cucumis melo | reverse complement strand
ACACACGAAGATAGCTGAAATAAGTACTAATCTATAACTAATCTTCAATTTAATGGGTTTCAAAGATGCTAAAACAGTGTAAAGAACATGGACCAGCCAAATGGGAGGTGAAAAAAAATCTTTTGTCCATTTCACTACGCGTGAACAAAAACAATCTCACCCACCCAATATGGAAGAGCTGCAATAAATTCAATTGCCATCCTTGAGATGTATCACTGTTGCAATGTTTGAACCTGAAAGCAGCCACATAAATGTCAAGCTAACAGTACCCTATGTAATAAAGGATAATGTCTTATTGGACCTTTATAATCACATTGAAAGCGGGGATAATAGGGCATTAGATGGGGCTACTGGCTGTGACGAAAGAAACACAATGTTGGGAAGATGCCTCCCATTACTGAAGCAAGTAAATATGCGTCGACAGCAACAGTAATTTTGGAAAAAGAAGGCTGTCTTTACTTCTCCAATGATATCAATCTAGACCCATGGGTTGGCCCTTTACCACCATTCTGCCAGTCTCCACCTTTTTGGAATTGACATTATAACAAACACCTTCCGTGCATGTTGGTTAAGCCCAGAAACGCGGCCTAGGACAGATTGAGAGGTGGAAGTGAAGCTTTTAGCGACCAATACAATCGGCCACTCAATAAGAATTCGTTCCATCTCTTCTATCTTCCGTCTGTCTCAAGATTTTACCGTCTCCATTCTAAAATGTAGCAACTTTACAAACATTTCAACCATGTTACCCATATTTTGAGAGAGATAAAAAGAGAAATTAGGACTCCAAATTCAATTCAATTAAATAAAATAAGTTTATCTGACACCTCTACTTCTTTTTGTAGCCAATAGTAATTTTGGAGAGAAAGTCCTCTGCCATCGGACTTGAATCATGCTAACTATTACAATCAAATAATATACCCAATAGAATATGTCAAAATAAACCAAACATGTCAGTTAGTACTGTTTTTGTTTTTAATATTGCTTCCAATATTTTTAAAATATTCATTTTATTTTGTATAATCTTTTAACTTTGATTCATTTTGATCATTGAACTTTTAAAAAATGAACATTTTAATCCTTTAATATGATAGTTAGAGAGTACGTAAATCAAAATATTAGGAATCAAAATGAATATTTTAAAAATATAAGAACGAAAATGATTCATATCATAAAAAATATAAAAATCAAAGTAAGTATTTAAATTCGATTTATATTTATCAGGCAAACATCATGGATGCCCTGAAAAAGGTGAAATGACTAACCCAATGGAATGTGGGCCTCAAAATAAAGGAAGATGGTATTTCGAAGCATAGGCCCAACTCAATTCTTTGACCCAATAGAATGGAAGTCAAGTCAGTATCTCTTCCTAAAGCTCACATTAACTCGAGCTTGAGGGAATTTTATGTATTCTAAATTATCTAAAATTATAATAATTATCTATTATTACAAGCAAATATTATTTCAAAACTTTCAACTTTAACATACTATTATAATACAAATTATTTTAATCAAATTATAACAACTTAGGTTTGATTTAAAAATGAACTTTTTTCTAACACATATTACCTTTGTTAGGTTTAAGTTAAGTATCAGGGTTCCAACAAAATTGAAAGTTCAGATCCTTATCGATTATATATGAAATAAAAAATTCAAACGTAATATTGCAGTGTTAGTTGTTTCTCTATACACATAATATTAAATGTTTTAAATTATAACTCCAAGATGAAGAAAAAAAGGAGAGGCAATAATGATATGTGAGATCTTGATTAGGAATTGCCAGGCAAATGAGAGTGGAATTTTGGAGTTTAGACAAATTTCAGCTCTGGCACTTTCCTCCAATATCAAATAAACAATCTACAAGATGGATGAATTAAGTATGTCACATAAACAACAACATGTTCTAAAGAATCCTTCTTACAAGTTGACTTCACAATTTTAGATTATTTAATTAGTTTGAATTTTCTCCCATTCCCACTTCTTTGATATTTCCACTTATTAACTTGTCTTTTACGAACACAGCCAATCGAAACAGAGTGAAAACAATTGACAATCTCAAACTTGTTATCAATATCCACAACTACGTTTACCCATAAATCCAAACTGCAAATATATTTTAAGAATTTGACAGAAGAAGAAGATGATGGCTTTCAGGGGAGGATCCCAACGGCAAATCAGACGGTTGCTTGAGGTCACAGGCACGTAAATTGTTAGCAATTACTCATAAAGCATTCTTCATCTTCCTTATCCTTCTTTCTTTAATTGTTTTCCCTTCTCGCATTGGTTCTACAGTTGATCGATGCTACAACTTGGAGGACACAGAGCCATTTGCAACCGAATACTCATGTGTCCTTATATATGGCGGTTCCATGAGGAGGACCCGACCATGCTTTGGTACGTATGTGGTTTTCATTTTGGGAATCCCAAATTCAAATGAAATCACTCTGTGAATTGAATGATTCATTAGGTAAAGGTATACACCCAGTGTTCGAGGAGAAATTCGTTTTCGAATTTACTGAAAAAGATGTAGAATTGAACATTTGGGTATTAGCCAATAAGCCCACAAGAAACGACGAAGTTATTGGCTCTCTAAGGTAAAAACTCGGCCTTAGAATTTGGTAACGTTCTGTACATATAACAATAACAAACTTTCATTTCTTGGATCGTCTCTTTAGAATTCAGCTCCAACAACTACTTTCTGATGGTCATGTTGACTCCACCTGGACTCTTCAGAAAACAGATGATAGGTACAAATTAGCAGTAAGTTCAAAATTAATATATAGAATTGTTTCTTCGTAAGTTAAGTATGTTATCATGGCAGGCCTGCAGGTTACTTACGGCTCACAATGCAAATCCCCACTTCCAGTTGTAGAGTAATCTCCATTTCTTATACAACTATTTATTGACCAATGAAAAGTGCAACGGTAGTCATTTGTTTTTGTCTTGATTTGGCGTAGTTAGAGCGCCAAGACTCGTATTACACAGCGCCAAGGTTGGATTCTACAGCTCCTCCCGAAGCAGAGGGAACCCAACGCCCGATTTTGCACCAACTCCTACCGTATGGTGGCCGTCCCCCGCCGAGCCCAACGCAGCCAAATGAGTCTGCCGCCGCTCTTTGGTCTCAATTCCTGCCATATGGTTCTCCGCCACCAACTGCTTCTGCCTACAATACAACCACTGCTCCCCCTGCAGGCTACCCAATTCATCCTCCCCCTCCACCAGGTACCTTTTCATTTCTTCATTAAATCTTTCAAACCAGAGCTTAAATGGCTGATTAAACATCCACGAGTTTCAGGTTCAATCTCCCCCGGCATTTACCCACCTCCACCGCGCTAACGACTCACCTCGCCATGTTCTGTAGATTATACGTGAGAAAGCTTTCAATGTGCTATCGATTACTAAATTATTCTTTGATGTGATTTTATCTCCATATCAGCACTTTTAATTTGTGGTAATTCGTGTGCAATTAAGGGTAGTGTATATGCCTGGGTGGTTTTTTGTTGATGTATTTATGATTTGGAGAGGAATGTCTACGACGACTGGCATTAATTAATAAGTTCGATTGTGTTGTTACCAAGTAATTAAAGTGATTCATACCATGGAAGATTAGTTGAAACTTTAAATCAAATTAAAAGCAAAGAAACATTTCTTTTCTGTCATCTTTTTCATCTTCCACATCTCTTCTTTGCCCTCGTTTATTTGCCTTCTCAAACCAAAGATCTAAATATTCCAGCCGAGAGTCTAATTAATGGGCCTGGTGTTGGGCCTTAGCAACTGGTAAGAAAAATATAGATACCCAGTAGATCTGTGTCTTGAAGGAACTTTTTATTACTGTCCTCAAACAAAGAACGATGGTTGAGACTTAAAAAGTCCATTCTACATTCCTACGCTATTATATTCTTCATTTTCTTTCCAAAATACATCCAAATCTCAACTTTCTATATAGATCATCGATATGCCATATAGCCTACAACCAAAATAGTTTCTAGAAAGACAAATGCGTGAAAACGGAAACTAAAGCGATTCTCAATTCGAAACTAGAGGACCTTCTTGTCAAAAAATAATCCTGATTGCTAAAACATATCGCACTCTATTATTCTATCTTCAGACGTAGATAACAGCAATCTTCAATTCTATTTCATGGCATTTTCAAGTTGTACAGCACCTTTAAATAAACATTTCTCAATTCTCACCTTCACTGACAAGCAATGATTTAACTTCTGATGAAACCATAAACCGGGGATGATAAAGGTATCACTTGCTTCCCGTTGTGTCATGTCCTAAACTTTCTCCCTTGCACATGATACTTTTCCTTGCAGCTGGCACAAATGTTAGTTGTTGTATAGACATTGTAGTGCTAAATGTTACACGCACAATGTAAACTGGCAAACAAACAGACCTCACAGTACAAAAAGTGAATTCAACAGTTTACATTAAGATGCACCTCTTTTGAATCTGAATCATGATTTCACAAAACCATGAAGAAAAGCGTCCTAAATATCACAGTCGTTATGTTGAAAGTAAAACGATCTTTTACTGTGAAAAAGATTCATATAATAATCAGAATATAGATCTCCCCAAGAATTACTGCACCCATGAGATCCAGTCCAACCACCTCATATAAATTTTGCTCCTTGTGAGGGGACAAGCACCGGTTTCAATTCAAGGAAATATTAATGGGCTTGACGGCCTTACTCCGTCTCTCTTATATTTATGTGGCAACTTACATAAATTGTTTTATAAACAAGCAACCGAAGCTGCAATATTTGACCACAGAGGAAAAGAAAGCTTGTAGGTCAGCATGATGCAACTCTGTACTGGTCAAATGCATTAAAAAAAACTGCCATAAATGCAGGAGAAAGGGAATTTTAATGCGATATTGATGCTAAAGTGAATCGATATTGCGTATCAACAATACAAAATTAACCATGGCAGCAACATCAACAAAATCAGATCATATGGACACTTCCCACCAAGTATTTTAGTCAGATTAACTCTCTGTGTATAGATCTGACAACTAAACGAGTAAACAAAAACTATCAAAACAAACTGACTACTCACTTCGCAAGGACAGTATACAATCCAACAGTTTCGGATTGGTTCAAGAGTGAGCCAATTGATCTGTTTGTAGAGGCTGATAGAGGCGGTGGTTCTTCCAAATACCAGCTGAAACATCCAGAGGAGTGATAATGCAACTGGTAGGAAAGTGGTTGTCATATCTAGCATACTGAAACAAATACATCAAAGACTTCACAACACGAGTGCACGGTGAGAAAGATGATGAATACCGTGCATATGACCATGCTATTTGCTATGTTACTGAAAATAGTCAATCAAATAAATGAATATTGCTGCAGATTAATGCAAGCACTTGTTGAGTATTGAACGCGAAATTAGTAGACTCTGTTCATGCACCACTCTTCTATCAATCGAATAGATTCCAACAATATTTGAAGAAAGTTAGGACCGTGAATATTTAATTCCAAGACGAGCAATAAGCAGAGCACACAGCATGAAATTAAATACACTAAACACAGAATCAAGGCAATACAACCACAAAACAATGCAGAAGAACAAGACCAGAAGCGTTTACGTTTTGAAACTTGCTTCATTCCTGATGTCTAATTATTAATTCGAGAACTATTACCACCTGACCACCTTCTCAGTGTACAAGCAACTAAACCCCTCCCCGCCAAAAGGCCTAACCTTGACTTTAGTGACGAAGATCGCCCAGCACTACTAGATGCAATTGTAGGAGGTACAACTTGATTTGGAATCGGATGAAAATCAACCACATTATCTTGTATCCCGCCATCACTTGCACTTGCATCCGGATGTTCAGGTTCACCACTGTCTAGATTCACAGCAAGAGATCCCCGACTCAATCTCAACGAATCTGCACCCTCCGGAGTTACTCCTCGACATTTCTTAACCTTCACTTTCACTAAATTTGGGCACCCTTCAGCAAGCGCTTCCATACCTTGATCCGAAACAGGACAACTCTTAATGCATAGCTTTTTCAGTGCTATGCATTTCGCGGCAATGCATGAGATTTCGCTATCACCAACAGTATCGCTTCCACACAATGCTAACCGCTCTAAATTCCGGCAATTTGAGGCCAGTATTTCCAGGCTTACCTTCGTAGGATTCACTCCGATGAGAACAAGTTCTTGAAGGTTAGAGCAATTTCTGGCAACCGCTACTAAACCCTCGTCACCAATCCTATTTGCCTTCCATCCATCAATGTGCAGTTTCCTCAAGAGCTTGCATCGTTCTGCTAGCGCCACAATGCCCAGGTTGGTACACTCCGGGTTCTTAACGAGGTGCAAAATTTCCAGATCCAAGCAATTTGAGATCGCCGAGAGGCCTACATCACTTACCTGAAGCCTTTCAAGATGGACTTCAACAAGACCGGTGACTCGGTCTGCGATAACTCTGAGCAACGCATCCCAATCTCCTGAGCATCGAAAGAGCTTCAAAGTTCTCAAACTTTTCGCACCGATTAATAGCGGTCCGAAACACTGTGCATTGTAAAGATCTTTTAGGCAAATAGTTTTGAGGGATGACCCAGCAATGCCAGGCCCAATCGGCTCGGCAGTTGAATCGGTGATACCACGAAGTCGCTTCACGGACAATTCTTCAAGGGCGGAACAATTATCAAGAACCGCGTTCATGCCTTTGGCTCCAAATGTGCAAGATCCACAAGAGAGTTTCTTCAAACCCTTGCAGTTTTTGGCAAAAGCAGCCATGCCAACATCGGTCAATTCACGGCACGCACGAAGCTTGAGACGAGTCAAATTAGGGCATCGAAGAGAGATGAGGATAAGCGCGTCGTCTCGGATGCTCGTAGATCTACGGTCACATTTCAAAGCAAGTTTGGTAACGGCATCGAATCGAGTAAAAAGGGAAGGTATCATAGAGGAAAGATCCGCTTCAGCTTTAAGGGAGAGACGATGACGGCTTTGTCCCTCCACTTTGAGCCAGCGGCGACAAACGAGAGAACATCCCTTCCGGTCGACGGAACTAAGGGATTGGAAAATACAAGCCAAGCACTCATCCGGAAGATCGGAAATAAAGTCGGAGGCTCCATGAATTATTTCCTGAACGTCATCGGTTTCATCCAGATGCATCGGGGAAATCAGAGCCGTAGATTTGATCTTAGATCGATGACTGTGATTGCTATCGCGGCGGCTAAGAATCGCAGCCGACGAAGTTGATTGGCCCATTCAGGGCAAGTTGAAGAAGGAACAATCTCGGTTTGAAGGCTTGAAATATTAGTGATCATACGAAGGGCGGAGGACGGAGATGGGGGTTAGGTTGAAGGTCTCGGACGTTGTTGTTCAGTTGATTTCCGTTCTACAGAAAGGAAGAGCGGAACGAGATGACGGACTTGAAAACTAATTCCAATTGGCTTTTGGAAAAGTTTCTTTTATTTTGTTTCTTTTTACAACTTTTTTTTTTTTTAATAGAATAGTCACCTCCACTGTGAGAGAAAATGAGGAGCGGGCGACCTCACGTGGTCTTCGTGGACTCAGATCCCGTCTCTCTCTCCTACTCACTATTTAACCAATCTTTGAATCCCTCTTCCCCCCCTTCTCGAATGAATTAGCCCACCCTCCTTTTTCTTTTTCTTTTTCTTTTTCTTTTTCTTTTTCATTTATACATTTTTACATTTTTACATTTTTATTCAAACAATCATAATGCAAATTATTTCCTTTTCCTTCTTTTTTTTATTTTTTTAAATAATACAATTAAATCTGTGTCTTAAAAAGAAAAAGAACAAAGTAAAAAAGATAAAGATTGAGTATTAAAGTAATAACTTTCCAATTCAATTTCACCTTCATCATCAATACCATCCATCGAAACTTGTTAATAGTTTGTAAATATTTTCATTTGGTACATAATTTTGTTTAATATTTACTGCCACCTGTCAATTCGTTGGGCCACTTGGGAAGAGGAATTGCTGATATAGACCCATCCAGCCCAGTGAACGGCCCATAAAGCCCAATAACCCGAGACGAAGGCACCTTCGTCTGGTCACTTCATGCTGAGCTCGGAGCTGCTCTCCACATGAACGTTTGTGATCCTCATGGCTGCTTCTTTTCTTTTCAGAGGTCATCCGCTCCTGCGGTTAGGGCTTAAGCGCCGCGGGCTGTGTACTGGGGTTGTGCAAGTGACTCGCCGGTCTTGCTGCAGTGCGACGGTGGCGTCTACTCCATCGGACGGCGACTTAACAGCTGGTGATAATGCTACCTCATTGGTGAGTTCCAGTGAGCCACCAAAGTACCAAAGATGGGACGAGCCTGATTATCGAAAGTGGAAGAATCAGGAGGAGGAAATTCTTGGCGATATCGAGCCTATCATATTCCTCACTAAAGAAATCCTCCACTCCCATAGGTTTGTCCTGCTCTCAAAATTTTACCCCGTAAGTTTTTTACTCTCTATTATAGGAATTAGGCGTTTTCTTTCTAGTTGCTGTGCAGCTGTGCGAGAAAACGTTGAAGGAAAAATATGTTTATCTTTTTGGACTCCTGGAATAGGAACCTCCGTGGCTCGAAGAATATATTATATTGTACTGTAGATTGGAGAAAATGCTTTGTTAAACTTCACTGACAGACATATAAAACTTTTGAGTCAGGACGTAGAGAAAAATCCATTGTTTTGAAGGAAAAAAAAACCAAAATTTTTGTTCAAGAAACATCCGGAATGCCTTTTGACTAGAGGTAATGAAGGATGTAAAGCGGAAATGTACCTGCATCTGTCTTTGGAAATTTGCTAGCAGGTAGATGCGAATGGGAAAGTAACGTGAAAAGTAAATATGAAGCGGACAATTTTAAGTTTATAACTTCTTGGTAACTGAACATCAATTATTAGGTTTTTTTTTTTTTTTTTTTTTTTTTTACTTCTACTTTGAATCAATTTGAAATGGCATTCCAATATGATTATTACTTTCAGTACATGAACTCCTAGCCAGATCATTTGATAAGTAGCATAATGCATTTGATATTTACATACAATACGAGACCCTAGATGTTGGATCTTTTCTAAAACTATAGCAACTACGGATGAGCTTTCAGAAACATTATGGTAGAAAGAAAATGAATAGTGTAATTAGGTTAGTAGTATGTTGTTTGTGCCCTTCCTAATCTTTCTGTGTTTATTTGGGTTCTAAGTAACTATCGACAGCCTCTGCAAAAAACAAGCAGTGTGCCTTAGAGTTACTTTATGCCAACAGATCACTATGTGTCAGTTGTCAGCTGAGTGCTTATTGCTGAAATTTTGGAACTGTGAAATTATGGATTAAAATTTTCATTTTTTTTTCATTCTCACCGTACCCCCCCCCCCCCCCCCCCCCCCCAAAAGAATTTAAAACCCAGTTAAGAGAAAAACGTATGTGGTTGTGATGCGATATTATTAAGGTATTGATCATGATGCTGCACCAAATTTTCGCTACTGGCATACTTATCTATATGTATGTGGGATGCAAACAGTATTTGGTTCTCTCTTGGACATTAAGTCACAACTTAATTAATTAATGCACTCATCTTTCAGTTCTATCCAAGCAGTTGTCAGTTGTGCGGCTAGAGGAAGGGATTTTTTTTTTTTTTTTTTTTTTTTGTATGTTAGTGCAGTAGGGCCCTTGGGCAAGCGTGTGTTTGATAGTTTCATTTTGGGAGATATTCAAGCCTCTCACTTTGTTTGAGACTTGCCTCTTTTTTCTTTTATTTTGTCCTCTTTGGAATTAGCTAACTCGGATTTGTGTTGACAATTTTATCGATATTTCTTGACACAATACTTTTATAGGTTTTCTTCCATTTGGTTGCTTACAGGAGTTATGATTGTAACCTGTATGCTGCCTTTGATCTTCTCCATTTTGTATAGTATTCCATTCATAATTTTATGATAATTGAGATCAATGGTTATTGGTTATGTTCAGTGAGAACTAGTGGGTGACCATGTAGCTTTTTACTGGTAAAAGCAGTGGTTTCATCAATGTGTAGGGTAGGTTGCCAGGTTGGCTTGTTCATGGGTTGGTCTCATTAGGCACTTTTCTATAAAATATATAGCTCGTGTTTCTGTTTGACGATCACACTTCACTCCTATGATATTATGCCCCCCTCTTAAGGACCTCTATTTTGTACACTAGGTATGCGGATGGGGAGCGATTGACATTGGAGGATGAGAGAACTGTGGTAGACAGACTTCTGGCACATCATCCACATGCGGAAGATAAAATTGGATGTGGACTTGAATCCATCATGGTACGCTCTTATCTTAGACTACAATTGCAGTTTGCATGGCTTATTTTGTTAGGTTGTATTGAAGTAAGATCAGAAAAAGAACCAAATGACATTAGGTTTATGGATTTTTTTTTTTTTTGGAATGGTATTGTAATACAATGTGGGGTGGGTAGATTTGAACTTAGGACCTCTTGTCCACCGATATATATAGGTGCTAATTGAGTTGAGCTCATGTTGGCAAGTTTATGGATATTTCTAAAAGCTCAAAATGTAATGGGAAGGGGGATGTAGATTTACATGTTCTAGTAGGATGGAAGGCTTTGAGTGCAGTTGCATGGACATCATGCTTGAGAGGTCCAAGAATCTTATGAAATGAAATCTGCAACTTTAGCTCTGAAGAAATAATAGGACAATAGGAACCAGGCTGATATAACCATAAGATAAGAAAGGATTATAAAGTTGGGAATATTTATTTGAGATTTTCCCCTAATTTTCTCAATTCCAAGCTACATTAAATCTGACGTGAACACCAATAATCTCTGATATTCCAGTCTTGGTTAATGATTCCAGCGCATATTAAAAAGGAAAATTTAAATAATTTTGAACTTTTTGAAAACTTTGTCCTACCAATTACCAGTCAATAACTAAATGTAGTGTAAAGATAAAAGGTTGGAATTGATAGTAAGGCTAAGAGAAACCACGACTCCAAAAACTACGTAGATGGGTAGGAACTAAAAAAGAGAGATTGAAGTAGTTCAGACGATTCAATAATCTTACTTCAGTTCGTAATTTTTGGTTGGATAAATCTTAGTGATGGACTATTTTTCATGACACTTTACCTTCATTTTCTAGCCAAACAAAGTCCTCATGTTCTCATTTTTTCCTTTTCCTACCCACTTCTCATTTTAAGATGTTGTGCATACTTCGCTAGATGATAGTACAAGTTCATGCGAGGCTCTCTAGTTTATATATGCTCTTTCCATAAAGTGAAGAAAGGTTGAAAATTACAACAGACTTAATTTTCCGTCTTTTAACATGAGCATAGCTGACTTGAACTTGTACTATCAACTTTGAGGTATGAGGTTTGATTTCCCACCCCACATCTTGTCAAAAGTTGTTTTCTGTACCCTTCACCTTCATCATATGGGCAAACAAAATCATCCTGTTCTTTTTCTTTTCCTGATGTTTGTCCACACCATCTGGAGCTCTTATACCTTATTCAAGGAAGAGCAAACTGGAAATGCCGTTGCTAATAATGTGGTGAAGTAACAGTTTTTGTTTCTTTTTGTTCGAGTTTCTATTTTGAATCAGGGAGTTGTAACTTAGTAACTTCTTTTAGTCAGCTAAGTTCTTTTCGATGAATTATTTATATACTGTGTTTTTTAAAATACTGGGCATCGTTTTGTATTTCGTGTGGCTTCCTGAAAGCAAGGTATGTGGAGAGATTGACGACCCTCTCGAACTAGTAATTAGGATATAAGTTGCTTGTGAACAAGGGTTTCTATTACACTTTTAGTTTTGATATCCATAAAGCTTCACTCGTATATTATATTGTTTGATAGAGGTATTTGATGTTCATCTTGTTTAAGTTATTTTCTGCTATTGAAGGTCGATCGGCACCCCCAATTTCGGCACTCAAGATGCTTCTTTGTTATAAGGACCGATGGTGGATGGATTGACTTCTCATATCAAAAGTGTCTTCGGGCATATATCCGAAACAAATACCCATCGTTTGCAGAGCGGTTTATTCGCGAGCATTTCAAACGTGGTAGTTGATGAATTTATGCTACCGTTGACGCTGAGCTATGGTTTAACTGAATTTGTTTTAATCGAGAGAGATGTATGAATGATAAGGGTATGTTTGGCTTGCACTTGTATTTACAAATTTATTGAGTTCAGTAAATATGGTACGCAACCCGAATTTTGATTTTTTAAAACTGTTTTTGAATTTTGTGATTGCTTATATTTTGAAAACATTTTTTATGTTTTATTTGTATTCTGAATCTAAATTTTAAAATGCAAAATTTTATTGATTAATGATAAAAAAAATATTTAGAAATACAATATTTTATGTTATAAGCCTTATTTATTTTTTTAAAAAAAATAAAATATGTATTATGTAATGTGATATATTAAAGGGGAATGGTCAAAAATGACAAATTTAATAAATATTTGTAAATTTTTTGGATTCTATCGATTATGGATATTGGTATATTTCTATTAGTAATTCAAAATTTTGTTATATGTTAATATTTTGATTTATTTTATTATATTTAAAAATGGTCCTATAATATTTGATTTGTTTTTATAACAGATTATATATTTTATACAAAAATTCATATAATTTAGGTTGAACTTTTGAGTTGTCTTTATTATCTAAATAAAGTCAAATCCTAAATCATATAAATTTTCGTGTAAATTATATAATCTATTACCAAACAATCAATAATTATACTATTTTTTTAACATAAAACAAAGTTTAATAAAGTTTTAGTAATTTCTTATAAACTAATATTTAGTAGGTAATTACGACAGGTTTATCTAGTTATTGAATTTAATTTCTGAATTCAACTTTATTTAATACATATTTTTTAAATTTCTGTTTTCAGGTTTTGTATTATTCAGAGCGTAAATGAATTATATACATTTTGCCAATTCAGTAGATATCATGTCCTGAACGCACTGCACAATTTTGAAGAATTTATAACAATCAAACAAACCTTCACTTTATTGACTTGCAGCTATATTATGTTTGTGGTTAAGGTCGATGGATAATCAGGTCCAGGGCATTTATTGTATACGTTCAGATTGGGAATTTAGGACAAGAAGATTGATAGATAACGTTTGAAAAGTTTAAACTGATTTTTAAAATCTATTTCTGTAGACTTCCCACCATGTGCTAGATCCAAATCTTGCGCATGTTTTAAGGTTCATGATGAACCAACCATCCAAAAGAATGAGAAATAATCAAACCTCAGGCGCATGAGCACAAGTTGAAGGGGTTGATAATTGCTGCTGTAGTGACAGAAACTGTGATGGATCAAAAAGATACATTTGTAAGCTTATAGGAGATGATGGCAGCGGTGGGAAAATGAAGGCATAAAGTGGCCTCATGGAGTTACCCAATGAAAAGAATTGTAAAAAGTGGGCTTCAACATGGGTTTAGAGATGGTTGGGAAGCTAAACTTATCACTAAGTTAGCTATGCTAATGGTATCGATACTACGCTAGTTATATATATATATATTATTTAAAAAGCATACAGTTTGGAGAACTTTGATTCATTTCACCGATGGTTAGGTTATTGGTTAGATTTGGAATTGAGGTAAAGCAAAGGTGGGTCCCTATCACAGTCAAGCTTATTATTGGAAAGGATCAAGTCAAAAGAGTGGAGCGGTCTAATGAATCACTGAGCTCTTTCAAAGGCTTTCATTTGTCAAAACGGTGGTAAAGCAGTGGTCTGGCCTCTAGGTATCTCTCTCTCTTTCTCTCCTGCATGTGCTTGTTTAAGAAGATGGGTAATACCTTTTTCTTTATTCTCTTTTGCTTTTGCCACTGAAAGCTCGACCTATATCTGAGGTTTCATTATGTAGGCTTTTTAGAAAATGACACAAGCATTTCTGCATTAATATGCTCTTTACAAGATGCTACCAAATATCAAAAACTGTATTATTCTGGATGACTTCGATCTAAGAACAACCCATTTTTCAAAAACACAATTTTCCTTCTGCTGTATTAGTTGCTTGGGAATTATTTGAATGGATTTCAATGCACTTAGTTTGAGTTTGTTATTACACTAGTTGAAGCTTTTGTATTGAGCCTCACAAGTTATATACTAATGTTTACAAATAACAAGACTACGGATCAACCACTGACTTTAAGTAATAAATTGAGTTTGGGAGCATAATCTCAATAACTCTGAGGTACATAAATCAACAATGTTATTATTAGGATATTTGTTTTTATTTCTTATTGTTTCGATAATTAGGAAACAGAGGATTGAGCTCTACAATTTCTCTAATGATTTAAACAAAACTCTTCAATAGTAAAGTCATGACAATATTATATCATTA
This sequence comes from Cucumis melo, assembly GCF_025177605.1. Classification (NCBI taxonomy): domain Eukaryota; kingdom Viridiplantae; phylum Streptophyta; class Magnoliopsida; order Cucurbitales; family Cucurbitaceae; genus Cucumis; species Cucumis melo. The sequence goes on along the minus strand of NC_066863.1, from coordinate 2,090,690 downwards.
TAGGATTAAGCACATCTCAAAAAGGATTTGTAAGATATACATTGTTGATAAATCATTATCGTTACTTGCATTCATTCTCTTTAAATTGTTGCTTATTAAAGTTTGCTTTTTATTAATAACTAGGCTAAGCTTAGAAATGATAGATCATACAGATCTAAATCTAAATTTCTATTTGTGGGAGTTGACATATGGTCTTGCATTCTTAGGTGGCTGATTTTAGTCTTTATTAGTTTGTAACAACACAAAATAATTGTTATTCAAATTCTTAGAAGGTACAACATTAGTGTATTCAGAATAGTCATCCATGCGTTGCTTACACAGTTGGAAAAATCTTTAAATTGTCTTGTGTTAGATAACCTCCAATCAAATTAGTGAAAGCATGATGATTATAGGTGTACTAATATCCGATCCAACCCAACCCAACACGAAAGCCAAATTAGAAGAAGAAATATCCCATGTGGGATCCTCCAGATTTGCACCATAATCAGTAATCGCGGCTAGCTGCATATATGATATGAGAACAGCTTAGCATTAGAGAAGGCTCGTGAATTATAATGAAAGCCCGTGTCTTCATAAATGTCTCCAATTATTTAGACAGGTCCAATCAGATTGAACTGTAGGGTAGTTCAATATTCATACTCAATCTAAAATTACACCACCTGTTTTTCTTATCAACCCCTTTAGAAATTACTTAATCCCTTAGCTTTTACCACACTAATAAAAACTGAATCAGTCATTCTCTAAATAGCATCTATCTCTATACATCTTATTTTTATTCTTCACACAAAAAATTTGCTAGAATGTAGGATAGATGATATCTATATGCAGCGGAGTATTTTTCTATCTTTATTACCCCTTTTTGGTTGGGTGGGGGTTGTAAATTTAGAAGTTGAAAAAAGAATGGTGGGAAGCAAAAGGCACTAAAGTGGTAGTATAGTTTAGCTAAGAGCAGAGGGTTTTTGAAGAGTTGGGTGTACAGAAAACAATGGCAAAATTCCTTGTTGGGTTTCTGACCTCTGCCCTTCATTGATGCTGTCCTGTCCTACCTGCTTGCACTTCCCTTTTTGTCCGTTCACTAACCTTTTATCTCCTTTTTTTTCTCATTACACTGTTACAACATTTTGGGCAAATCTCCGCTGACATTACCTCTATTTAATACCTCAAATTATGTCTAATCACAATTCCCAAAAGTGTTCGAGTGCCAAAAAGTAAACGCAAGCTTGTTAAGTTTCAGAATCAAGTTTGACTAATACAAAAAAAGGGTTGTTTATTTCTTGAAATTGTGGCTATGAAAATTGCCAGAAGAGGTATGTGGGGAGCCTAAGATATTGTGTGCTATAAATTCTGTCAAGGGAAGCTGTCGGGTTTTAATAGCGGTCCATTCAAAATACTAACTATTTTTGTACTCTCAACCCTCAAAAGTGAAGGGAAAAAAAAACGAAGGACCCGTGATTTCAAACTCCTTTTTCGATTTAGATATGCTTCCACTTAAGCAAAAATATTAAACGGAAAAAAGAAGTCTACTAAGCAATTTAGGCTTTAGCAGGTTTCAGCAATTTGGGACCATCATGTGCTTAATGAAAGCTTTTTCCATTTATAAACATTAATTAATAACAAATAATTCGTACACACCACATTCATTTCACTCCATTATGAATCAAAAGTCTACGTATCTACTAATAATATTACTATTCCCTATACATTTGAAAAACGATCAAGTTTTCATAGCTACGACCAAAATCGTTAATTTCAAATTTCTTTCGATCTAAACAAGCAAATTGAGAGGGCGATGAAAGGGTTATCTATTAGAACGATGTTTTATGGAAGGGTGTGGGTGTGGGTGTGGGTGTGGGTGTGGATGTGGGTGTTTATATGGCCCACGAGGGTATTGTACGAGTGTCACGTGTTGATTGATTATATTGCATGGCCCATGATTTATGTCTGCTGATTATAAGCAGGAGACGCTCCCAAATACTGAAGCATATGAATGTCATCCCCCAAACCCTCCAAATAAAAACACCCAAATTCCCCTATTCCCCCCTCCCATCTTCTTCGACGAGCTAATGAAATGAGAAACTACAGGATGGCCAAACCACATTGTTACCCATCATTATCAATTTCAACTCACCACAACACTTCCCTTCTTCTTGATTCCCTCTATTGCTTTGAAGATGAGATTGAAGATGGGCATTCCCAATCCCAACCAAAGTTCCAACCTTTCTCGATTGATCTTAACATCAATTCCCCAAACTCTGTTTTCTTGTCGGATTGGGAAGACGATGAATTGGCGTCTCTGTTCTCAAAAGAGAACAGAAATAAGCTTCACAATGCTCTCCCACATAATCCTTCTCTAGCTGCAGCTCGTTCCAAGGCTGTTGACTGGATTCTCAAGGTCAATTCTCATCACTCTTTCACTGCACACACCGCCGTTTTGGCCGTTGATTATGTCGATAGGTTTCTTTCCACCCCACATTTTCATATTGAGAAGCCATGGATGACCCATCTCACTGCCATTGCTTCTTTATCTCTCGCTGCTAAAGTGGAAGAAACTCAAGTTCCCCTTCTTTTAGACCTCCAGGTAAATCTTAAACCCCATCTCTTCTCTCAATTTTATCTCGAAATTTTACCTAATTGGGTTTGTCTCATTTATTTCTGCTAGGTGGAGGAAAATGAGTACTTTTTCGAAGCTAAAACCATTACAAGAATGGAAATTCTTGTTCTCTCTACACTTCTTTGGAGAATGAATCCAGTGAACCCACTTTCCTTTTTGGATTATATTGTAAGACGTCTCGGTTTCAAGGACCAACTCTGTTCTGAACTCCTCTGTAAATGTGAACAATTACTTCTCTCTGTCATTAAAGGTGAGCCCCCCATGAAAATTGATACAATTAATGACACCAAATTAGATTTCTATTGTCTTTCTTAATTGTTTCTCTTAATTCCCAGATTGTAGATTCGTATGTTTTCGCCCATCAGTAATAGCAACCGCCATTATTTTCCAAGTTATCAACGACATAGAACCCCATCTCGCCGCAAAATACCACAGTCAGCTTATGGGTTTTCTTCAAATCGACAAGGTTTCTTCCCCCCACCTCTTGAAATTAGCTTTGGGAAAGAAATTAATCATAACTCATTATGTTTTTTTGGTTGCTCTGTTTTTCTTTTTACGAATAGGATAAGATGGAGGAATGCTCACGATTCATCTTAGAAGCTTCATCGAAAGGACGACAGAGAAACGAATGGAAGAATAATAAACGAAGATTTGGGTTAGTCGACATGTCGTGCAGCTCAAATAGTGGGAATAGGAATGTCGACATTGTGGTGTCGTCGCCGGAGACAGCAACTAAGAAGAGAAAAATCGATGAACAACAACATCCGTAGAGAGGGTGCTGAAGGAGGCAGAATTTTCGGTAGAATTAGTTTGAGATCATTTAATTAGGGTTATAGCTATTTTGTACTTTTTTTTTTTTTTTCTTTTTTGTTTCTTTGGTACACCAAAAGTGTACGTTCAATAATTAATATATAATTTATTATATATCATCAAGTCAAATTGTCGCATTAATTGTACATTTTATATCCAAGAAAGAAAAACGTAATAATGGATAAAATATTAATAAAGACTTCTATTGAAACAATGGAAGAACAAATCTTAATTTGCATATGCAAAAAAAAAAAAAAAAAAAAAAAAAGAAGATTTAAATGGAAAGTAAAAAGTAAAAGTTTGATAAAAATAAAAGTTGAAACACTAAGCAAAATGGAGATATGCTGTCAGCAACCAAAAGGGTCATAAAGCAATTTGGTTCCTCCCATCATCAATATTTGTGTTTATTTTTAATAATAATTAAGCTTCTATTCTATTAAAGGAATGGTGTTAAAATTAGTGGAAATCTATTATTAGCAATAATTTGACTTTGGTTCCCAAATGCCACTTATTTAGGATAGTGGTTAATTTTGCATTAATTTTGGATGGATGTGGGTTAGTGGGGTTGATTATAGAGGTTTTTATGGTTAGTGGTAGCTGTTTTTTTTTTCTTTCTTTCTATAAATTCATATAATATTTCTCTCATTTTATTTCCCATAATTTCTTTTGAAATTAATTCCACACATCTTATATATACAAAAATTTGTCCATCAAGTAGACATTTGTTCTTTTTTCTTCGTGAAAAAGTAGGGATGATCATTAGTTAGTTGGAGTTGTTTTTTTTTTTTTTTTTTAATTACAAAATCGACTCCGAATTGATTAAACCAAATCTGAACTTATCATAGTCGATTTAGTAAATGTTCAAAACCGACTTCGACATCAATGAGTAATGGTAAGTTGGTTTTTTGTATGGTCCGTCGGTCGATCGGTTTAACACTTATAAATACTTTTTTTTTTAAATTCTCGATTTGAATCTTTTTGAAATGAACTCTGACCAACTATTCTCGTTTTTTGAGTGACTGACTTCATACTCATCCTAGTGAAAAGAACCTATCACATAGATTACTCAAAAATACTAAAATGGAATTCAATTTATTGTTCTCAAATAAGGTATAATTATTACTACTTACAAAAACAAATACTTAACCTTACTCAAAACTCTTCTAAATATTAGAAAATTTATTTTAAATAGCAAAATTACAAATATAACAAAACATCACTGATCACTTATCCCTGACAGAATTAGTATTGTCCAGCACTCAAGCCTCCTCCTCAACTTTATACTCTTCGTTTTGTAGAAATTAGTTTAATGGTAAAACTATTATTTAATCTCTTACAGACTCAAGTTTTAGTCTATTATCGATAGATAAACAAGGATGCACTAAAGCACAGTTAATCGTAAAATGTATTACCACTAAACTAGTTATTAATATTTTTTAATGCCATCGGACAAGAAATGATGTATCCTAGTCCTATAATAATTTAAAGAAAAAAAAAGAAAAAGAAAAGATCCGACAAAGGAGGGGCTTTAGGTTTGACTACACTGAAACCACCTTAACTTTATTGCTGATCTTCATCAAGTTTTCAATTATTACTTCCAAATTCTCCTCTTCTTCTAATTCTTTTCATTACAACCCGTGACTACCCCCCCTCCTCATTATTTGTCATTATGTCACCTCTAAACATAAAACTAAGTTATAAGATTTATTAGCTAGCTAGCTACTCCTTATTAATTAATTAGGATAATTTAGATTTCCTTACACTTAATTGAAGCCACTAAAAGGAAGGGTGTGTAAACTATGAAAAGGGGAAGAGGACAGTGAGTAAGAGTGTGTGTTTTGATTTGGTAAAGAGAAAAAGAAAGAAAAATAAAAGAAGAAGAAGAAGAAGAAGAAGAAGAAGACATTGTTGGGTTGGTCAAATGTCTTTTTTTTTTTTTTTTTTTTTTTTGGTATTAGAAATTCAACCCCTAAAGGAAAAGATAGACATAATTGAATTGTTCCCAACAGATCACAATAACAACAAGCATTCATATCTCCACCTGATATCTACTCTTCTTTTATGGACACACATCCTCTCTCTCTCTCTTTTTGATATCCTCAATGCTCTCCTTTTTGACCTACACCCAATATTAAATAAAAGTTAGCGGCAACTAATTAATAGAGGAACAAAAGAATTCTTAATCATTATAGTCTACATAGATCTCATCATGAATCATAAATTGTTTGTCTATTTTATTAATGAAAAGTAACCAGATTAATTGATATATATATATATATATATATATATATATATATATATATATATATATATATTTTATGTTGTTCTTGCAAAATAAAAAATATGGTTTAAATAATAGTCTTATTTTTTATGGCTTTAATGCGTAACCTTTGTTCATTTTAATTAGTTTACATTTGGAAGGTTCATCTTACGAAAATGTTTCAATTTTTGTTTATTTTTATTTTTATTTTTTTAAAAAACGAGAATTGACATTTTTTAACGATATTCCAATTAAGATAACCTACAAAGTTAAAAGTTTATCGTAAAAGAACAAATAGTTTGAAAGTACAATAATAAAAATTTTAAAAAAATGGAGATAGATCAAAGTAATATTTAAACCATTTACATATAAATCTATCAAATATCAGAGTAGCTATAGAAGTTTATCAATTCAATACGCTATTTTGAAGTAACTGTTGAATAAGGAGACATGAAAAGGGATTAAAGGTAGAGAGGTTCCAAAAATGATAATAAGGGTTCATATTTAAATGTACTTTTTTTTCAAATTAAAGTTCACAAGTGAGTAACATAGTTGAGCAAAATAAGGTATGATTTTTGAGAACAAAACACAGCTACCTCACATTCACTGATCCCTATCCTCAAAAGCAAAAGGTAAAGTTGGTAAGTGAGTTCTAATTTGGGTTTTCTAAGATTTTGGTAGTACTTGTAATTCTACACAAACACATATCCATTTTAAGTTGTTGCTATGTCCATAAAAAGCCTCTTTAACTGCTCTCTGCTCTGCATGCTCTGATCTCATAAAGAATGGAAATTGAAGTTTCTTCGGCTGCCAGTATGTATGGCCCTACCTTCCATTACAGACTCTCTCTTCTCTATTCATACAATAATAATAATAATAATAATAATAATAATAATAAAAAGAGACCCACATTCCTCGCGTGAGTCTCATAATTCAACAATAACACTCTGCCCTTCTTCTGATCCCCAGATTTTACTCTCTTAATTTCATAGCAGAAGCAGAAGAAGATGAAGAGACCCCACTTCGTTTTTTTTGTTTTATTTTCTTCTCACTTCTGTAATGTAATTCCAAAAAGTAAAAAAATGAAAAACAAAAACAGCCTTATTCTTTGTACTATAGAGTTGTGTTGTTTTAAAAAATTGGAGTCCCATTCATGTCGGCGCAGCAGACGATAGTACGATCTGAAGTGGTCCGGTAAAAAAAAAGTTGGGTTGTCGTTTTTTTCACTCATGCTCACGGGTTTTTCTTCTTCTTCTTACCTCTTTTTCTTTTTTTCTTTTTTCTTTTTTTTTTTTTTTAAAAAAAGATATATTTTGCTTTCTATCATTCCAAACTGCAAACCGACAGAGGATAAGGGGTTTCAAAATCAATGCGCGCGCTTCCTCGACAGCGATGGATATACCTGATCGATGCTTACTTATTCTCCGGATCTCGCTGAGTTGTATATGGTTGGGCTTACATTAAGCCCTAAATATAGTATTTATGGGCCGAATTTTATTTTTGTTATTACTATGGCCCAATTTTGGAGGATGGGATGAACCAAACGACAAACATGTCGACAATATGCAAGGAAACCGGATGGATCATGGAAGCATGGACAGATGACACTTCAAAAATATACGTTCTCGAGGCCCAGATTTGATATTACTACGAAGTTTGTTGAGTTTCCACAAAATAGTGGTTTGTCAAATGTAATCATGGACTACAGGCACTAAGGAGTATATATGTCTTTGGTTTCAACCTCAATTTGGTATACTGAATTCAGTTGTATGAGTGATATAATGGTTTGAGAGAGTATTCTTGCAACTGGGGTCTATGAGACACTACATAAAAGCGTCGACATATATATCAAAATACATCGAGAAAGGATCTCTCGATGCATGAAGGAACGTCGGAAGATGAGTGTGGAGAAATGAGTCGGAAGAAGAATTATATTTCCGACGCAAGCATGAAACGACATCTGGAGTTCCCAACTCCCGACGTAGGAATGATGCACATCAAGAGTAAGAACTCTCGATACGCTTAAGGATGGCGTCATAAGTTAAGAACTCCTAACGTTGTTAAGAAAGTGTCTGGAATTCATCTCTCCCGATACGCATCATTCCTGCATCAGGAGATTATGGTTTTTTACTCTTTTTTTTCAATTATTATCTTCATTCTTTTTGTAATTTAAATACTTTTTTGAGTTCCAATTCGATTTAAATTCGTCGAGATATGAAGAATTTCTTGTAGTGAGAGAGTTATTAAGTGTAATTATAGCAACTATTAACATAAATGCTTAGTTGGCAAGCCACTATTGGGTCTTCTTGCATGACTTTCCAACCCCTTGAAGTAATTGTATGTACATGTTGTGGTGCATTGTTCTTTAGAGCTTATGTTACGTCTACCAGACTTTACATGCCTTCAATAAGTTTGGGGTCGTCACGTATGGTCTCACCTCTTCTCTCTTATCAGACTTAAGTAGTCATTTAGGTCACTAACTTCCATGGGCTAACTCATTCCATGTTTGTTATAAATGTTTGATTTTCTGGCGTATATAATAGGAAAGAAAAAATAAAATCTACCAATATAATGCAAACATGATTCGTGATTTAGTAGCTTACAAACAGAAAAGGTCAAAAGTGGTAGGCCATTACATAAACAAATATAATTTTGGGAAAACAAAATAATAATAGTAATAAGCAATGCATCTCCATAAGATCCGCAACTGTGGATGGAAGAATCTTTGGGAGTGATATTGAAAGAAACAAAGCGAAAGGGATCAGAAGATATGGTATCCTTTTGGAATCTTTGAGTCTTGAGAGAGAGAGAGGTGACAATGACAGACACCCTATTAGATATTGAGGGTTACCCAATTTCACTATATAATATTCTTCTTTATTTCTTTTTCCTTTGCTGCCTTACCAAATTACCCATACTTTGTCTCCTAATATACTCCATCACAGCAACAAAATTGTTTAACTTTCATTCATTTGACAAATGAGTATCCAAATGAAATACTTGTAATAAAGTGGATGACAATGCAAAGCACTCATGTTACATATCATGTGAAATTATATGATATATTTTTATTGTGATTATTGACATTTGACAACACGAGTATTCTGAAAATAAACATTTTTAACTTTAATTTTAAAATAATTTTATATCGATGGTTGCAACTTTATATTTAAAATCTTTTTTATTTTTTTTTGTATAAATAAATAATGGGTTAGGTTATTGAGATAAAGAAAAGATAGAAAATTTGTAGACTTATTTATTAATTAAAGTAACTTGTGAAGTAATTGAAACGAAGAGATAAGATTGATATTTGAATTAATATTATAAAATGAGTTATTAATGAATGGAATGGAATGCTATGTTATCCCTTAGTCATCAACCAAGGAGCCACTATTCTTATCATGTCAGTGTGATGCCAATTCCAAGTTGGAATCTTCCACATCCTTTGGGTTGTTGTGACGGGATCCAATCCACTATATTTTTCTATACACATCACATATATATATATTGCCTCAAAAACTTTCTTTCCCATCAAATATAAAAAAGAGCAAAATTGAGGAGTAAAACGTCTAACTCAAACAACAATTTGTTCATCCCAATTCCCCATTTCCCATCTCCAAAAAATGATCATTCTGACCTCATTAATTATTCTCTCGGACCTACCCTTTTTTAATTACTAGCCATCTCTTGAACCTAACCTTTACCTTATAATACACCTTTCCATAAACATATAAGTTTGTCCATTAAATTGAGTTTATATAGATAAATGATAGTTTTTATTTTTTAAAATGTATAATAATACGACGGAGGACTTGAACCTTTTTATTTTTGTGTAGGAACTAATTGAGTTGAGTTGAGGTTAACATTTTATTTTTAAATCTACGATGTTTATATGTATAAAAAAAATTAAATCAATTCAACCTTTCTCTTCAAATTTTTGAATTAGGGGTATTTAAAAATAAATAAACATTATATTGTAGTTTTAAATAAAAAATTGTTAAAAATAAATAATAATTATAAATCCATTAATATCAATATTTTAGAATCACTTTATAAATCGTAATTAGATTAGTTATTTTAAAAGTTTCTAACAGTTTCAAACAATTTGAAAACTCTAAATACCACAACTCATTTTTAAGTTACAAATTTTTAAATTAACTTCTTAATTATTGGAAATTGCACAAACTATATATAAAGTTCAACTAAAAAGAGTGTTTCACTCGCATCCTCAAATTATAAGAAAGAATAACACTAAAAACATAAAAAAGAAAAGAAAAGAACCATGTTGATATTTGTTAACAAAGTTTGTCTTTAGAGCCATGTATTGAATTTTTGTTTAAAGTTTAATAGTCGTACTATTTGATGTTTTTTTTATTAGACAGGAATCGAGGTAGTTTGTTTCTTAAAATTTAAATAATTAGAATTTTACATTCTGGAATTATAGACATATGAAATTGTAGATGTCCGACATTTTTATATTAACATATTTGTTTTTTATAAATATTTTTGTGGATATGTAAAGAATATTTTATTATAGATGTCCGACATTTTTATATTAACATATTTATTTTTTATAAATATTTTTGTGGATATGTAAAGAATATTTTGATTAATAAATTTATTTTGTATGATTTCTATTTGAGAATGTCTTAAATTTAAGTAATATTCTAAAATATCCTTACAACTATTTATTAGTATATAAGAATTTGACAATAAATTAAATGGAAATAGACATTCACTTAGGTGATTTTAAATTAATTTTTTATGCTGATATAATAATTGAAAATTAATTTTAAATATAAATTTGATTATAAGTTTGATTGTTTTAAAAATCAATACTGGTTAATCATACTTTCCAATCCTCTTAAAATTAGAAAAAATAATCTCAATTACAAATAAATAAATTATTTAAGTGGTTGATTGATTAAATTAAAGTTTAATAATGATGGTTATCCTAATAGTTAAAAAACGGGAACTGCTTAATATCAATGTCGTGTTAATCGTGGGGAGTGTTTAGGAGATTTAGAACCAAAATTATCTTAAAACTACAATGACGACATCTTAGTATAGAAATACTATTTTGTAGTCTACTCTAAACATATATTTGCTATAGTATTTATTATTTTTGCTACAATTTTTTTTATTTATCATTTTTTGTTATTCATTACAATGTCTATTATTGCCTTTCAAAACTAAAACAATCACATTTCAAACACATAATGTTATAGTTGAATTATGATAACCAATTTTTTTTTACCTCAAATGCTATCTCAATGTTTCTACTCCATTCTAGTCTAGAGTCCACGGTTCAAACTCATGCTTAACCAAAAAATAATAATAACAACAACATTAAGCCTAAGTTTTATTTGATCACCAAGCTTCAAAATATTACATCATTATCTCTAAGTTTTGTGTTTTGGTTTCAATTTAGTCCTTAGGTTACAAAATATCGTATGTTTTACCTTTTTTTATTTTGGTCCTTAAGTTTTAGTATTTACATTTCTACTACCAAAATTTCGACAATAAATTTAGCCTTAAATTTCTGTTAATTAATTTAAAATAATTAAAAAGAAAAGTAACGATGGAAAATCAGGAAAATATAAATAATTATCATTAATTAGTTAATAGAAGTTAATACTAACAACAAAAGAAAGTAAGCATCTAATGGAAAGGGAAAATCTTGATATTTAGATTCAATAAGATTCATAAAACAAAAAAGATTTGAAAAATAAATTTAAAAATTGGAGGTAAATTTGATTTATAATATTTTAGAACTTAAAAACTAAATTAAAAAGGGTAATATTTTGAAAGGTGATAAAAAAAAAAAAAAGAGTTAATATTCTTCTATTTATAATTTTTAAATAAATTTATTCAGCATAAAGTAAACCGTCTATAAATAAAATTAACTAAAAACTAAAAAACCAAAAAAAAGTTGGTTACTTCTTTGTCGTTGTGGAGGGGAAGAACGTTGAAGAATAAACACTCCGCCAGAACTAAAATGGAAGAGAACAAGTAATTTATTCCCAAAATCTGCTGTCTTTCCTTTTTATGAAACATTTTCTGTTTTTATATGTATTTATTTATTTATTTCTGTCCTTAATGAAAGAAGTTGAAATTGATCACAAAATAATAAATAATAAATAATAAATAAGGAAAAAATGGAATACTATAGAGACCCGCAAGTGGCGGAAGTAATCGTATGAGTAGGATCCTCGCAATCGCAACACAACACCACGGAATCCAAAACTGTTTTTACTATTCGTAATTCAGGAGAAGTAAATCATTTGGGTTCCGGAGAAATGCTATATAAACACCTCTATTTTGTGGCATTACAATCACCGAGTGACGAATAAGGCAGAGAGACCGATAAATTTATATATATATAAAGAGAAACTCAAAGATGGGAGGTTGGGCCATTGCAGTTCATGGCGGGGCTGGCGTGGATCCTAATCTCCCATTGCATCGTCAGGACGATGCCAAAAGATTTCTCACTCGCTGCCTTGATCTTGGCATCCACGCTCTTCGTTCAAACCATTCTGCCATTGATGTCGTCGAACTCGTCGTAAGCTTTCCATTTCATTCTCACTCACGTTTATCTTTTTCTTATTTAATTAATTAACCAACAATCTGCCTCTCCATCTTGAAGGTTAGGGAATTGGAAAACGATCCCCTGTTCAACTCTGGCCGTGGATCTGCCCTCACCGAGGACGGAACCGTAGAAATGGAAGCCAGCATCATGGATGGCCCTAAACGGAGATGCGGAGCGGTGTCCGGACTCGTCACCGTCAAAAACCCCATCTCTCTCGCCCGTCTTGTCATGGATAAATCTCCCCATTCCTATCTCGCCTTCTCTGGCGCTGAGAAATTCGCTAGGCAACAGGTTACATGCTATTTTCATTCTGATTTATTTTTTCCCGATTTCGTAACCTCCAATTTTTCTGACACTTCCGATCGCCTCAGGGTGTTGAGCTTGTATCCAACGACTATTTCATCACCGAAGGAAACGTTGAGCTGCTTCAACTAGCCAAAGAAGCCAACGGTATATGGGTAAGCCTAAGCCGGCCGCCATATAATCATTCGTTTGAAACGGACTTTTAATTAACATTCGTTTGATTTTTTATTTGAAACAGTTGGATCGCAGGGTTCCAGTCGAGACATGTTGCGCAAGCGTGGAGACGCCATTGCAAATGAACAGCGTCCCAATCAGCGTGTACGCGCCGGAGACAGTGGGATGCGTAGTGGTGGATAGCGAAGGAAGGTGTGCCGCCGCAACGTCCACGGGTGGATTGATAAACAAAAAGGTCGGACGTATCGGAGACTCGCCGTTGATCGGATTGGGGACGTACGCGTGTGATGTATGTGGGGTGTCGTGCACGGGAGAAGGGGAGGCGATCATAAGAGGGACATTGGCTCGAGAAGTGGCGGCGGTGATGGAATATAAAGGGTTAGGACTACAAGAAGCGGTGAATTATGTGATAGAAGAGAGATTGGATGAAGGGCTAGCGGGATTGATTGCAGTGTCTAGCAATGGAGAAGTGGCATGTGGGTTCAACACCACCGGGATGTTTAGGGGATTCGCCACGGAGGATGGGTTTATGGAAGTTGCGATTTGGTAATCTCAATAGTTAGATTAACTAAGAATGGGAAATGGGCTGAGTAATTTGGCTTGGGATTATAATTAATGTTTTTTTTTTAGTGTGGTGTGTGTTCTACTGTTGGTGAATCTCTTATGTTCGTCCATTTTCTCTGAAGCTCAGATGCTATTTGTGTTAGCAGCAAATAATAAAGCCCGTAGTCCTAACCTTTTATTTAACCTTAGCAGCGTTGTATATAGTTTTCTTTACGCATGGTGTTTGATTTGAATTTACTTTTAACTCGTTTTTTATTTTGTAATCCCGTGGCTAACAACTGACCTTGACACATGTGAAAAAGGGATGAAGTTTTTCTAGTCGAGATCTAGACACTCAAGTCATATGAACTAAGTCCTCTAACATGAAGAGGTTATGCCAAGTATTAAACTAAACTTGTTTTAAATTATTATTGGATAACTTAACGAGATTCACAAATATTGATATATATTAGGCAAACTTTTCATCTTCGACGTAGGAGGTTTGAGTCCCCCAAAGCCAAATGTTTAATAAATTTTTTTTTTATAGAAAAAGTAAACATTTGAATGGATAAATAAGCATGTTGTGCCATTTAAATCAAATAAAAATGTTTATTATTTATACAAGTACAGTGTTGTAGCTTTTTTCCAAAGTTTATAATTTAAAAGGCTATTAAAAGTAAGTTAATTTACTAGTTGGGTTGATATCAAAACTCATAGAAATGTCACTAATATATTTTAAATGCAATGCAACTAATTAGTTTTCATCACAGAATAATTAAAATGAGCACAATTAGTGAGACATGACAATTTTACTATCAACTTAAAAGTCAAATGTTTAATTCACTCATCCAACACATTGTAAACAAATTTATTACATTGCATGGTTGAGTATTTAACTTTGAAAAGGAATCTTTAGATCCACAAAGAGTAAGAATGTTTGTAGATTTGTATGTATGTTTACTATTGCATATATAGCATGGTTGAGTATGTTGGTTTGACACGTCCTTTTGTTTAAATTGTTTCTTAATAAGTAAAAAATTGTATACTCAATTCTATGTAAAAGAAATTAACAACTCAATTTTAATATAAGTATATATATATATATATATATATATATAAAATTTTATTTTTGGGTTTTTTAATTTTTAAGAGTGGTTGGAAAATAGATTATCTGAAAACTTATAAAACTAAATAAGATAAAAATAATTAACTACGAATGGGAACAAAAATGTAAAAATCCACCAAATGGAAAGAAGAAAGGTAGAAATTATTGTTGAGATAGGAGCAGCATTTGTTAATGGAGTAGCCAATGGGTGAGATGGAAATCGCCTATACGCATGAGCCAAAAGCCCTCCCAATCGAACTTGTGAAGGAGTGGTTAAGTGAAGCCCATCCGGTTCCAACGGAAGCCCCAATGCATCCACAATCATCACGTTCACTAAATCAATTCCAAATTGCCCCCTTCTTACTCCTTCTTTATACTCTCCCTCTCCCGACGCAATACCCACCTGCCAACACACATTCACGTTTTACCAAACTCAAATTTCAATCTCTAATTATTATTTTAATCCACTTACCTGAATAATTGGGAGCAATGGAATCTTTAGATCGGAGCGAATGTCAGTCAAGAACTTCTTCAATCTGCCACCGTACAGCTCCGAATCTTCTGCATTTTCAGTATCGCTTTCACCTTGATACCATAGAAGCGCTTTAATTTTCCCCCCTCTCAGAACCGATGCCTCGGCTCTGCTCAACAAATGGTTGTACAGATTGGATCCCTTTTGCCATTCCTTGATCGAAGTCCCGCCGATCGCACATGGTACCAGACCGATTACCGTCCGACCGCCGGGTTTATCCATTAGAATGGCGTTGGCAAAGGGCATGCCCGGCCCAATCCCGTTGGTCTTGAGAAAATCGATGTCCGCATGGAGTGGCTCGCGAGCTTCGACCCAAGTGAGATCTGCTGCGAAGCGGAGGATGTAAGGGGTTGGTGAGCATTGGGGCGGCACAACACCGTCCCACGTGGGTTGGTGAGTGAGGGTGCCGTTGGTGACACCGCCTCGTCCGGCCATGTTGCTCTGTCCGGCGAGGAGGAAAATGTCGGTGGGTGGTGATGGTTGTTGAGAGGCGGAGGGGATTTGGGCGGCGGTGGTGGTGAGAAATAATAGGCATAAGTAGAGCATTTTTGGGTTGGAGTGTGGCGGAATCAACCTGGGGGGAAACTGAAAGAATTTATATATAATTTGAAAACAAAGTATTACTTTTTGTTTTCAAGTTTTTAACTTTAGTTGTCTGTCTTATTATATCATTTCCCAACCGTAGTATTTACATTCCACTTGGCCTATATGGTATTTGCTATGTTTTGGATATAAATTTCATTTTTATTATTAATCATCTGATTAAGAAACATCCAGTTAAGAAATGCATATGTAACTCACTTTATAAAACAAATATTTCAGAACAATATCATGGGGAAGAAAACAAATGTTTCTAATTATTGTAAAAAAAACTCATGGAAAAGCGGCCTTAAAGGATGATATCAACAACATAACACATTGTCTTCAGTCTTAGTGGGCTCCTCAAAAGCTTTCTTTTTCTACAAACAAATAAACTCCATACCTATTTCTCAATTCTTGTACAATTTTTTAAATCATAGTTAAAGCAGCAGTAGGTTTAGTATGGCCAAATCATGGTGACCATTATGATTACTCTTACCTTCTGGGATGAAATTGTCAATAAAATTTTTAAACTTAATGATACTTTTTTAGAAAACTAATTTCTTTTTCTTTTCTTTTCTTGTGGATAAGATAAGCTACAAACATGGACTTGGGCTTTTAAACAGAATGTGGGCTGAGCCCATGTCCGCAATAACGTCAAATGACAAAACAGAAGTTCAGCCCACTAATCGAGAATCTACAAATCTCCTTTTATCTAAATAATCTATGATATTACACCTTACGTACTCCTCCAATTTTCAACAATAGACGAAAACTATGTTTAAATATTTTAATGGTTTTACATTGTCTATTTTTACCCTAACCCTCCCCAACTTTGCTATATTATATAAGTGATTGAGACCGATTATCTTAATTGGTATGGAGCATTTGGATCTATTTGGTTTTTTTAGATGGTACCCAAAACAAAAACATGAGAGCTTAGAGCTTATGCTCGAAGTGGAGTGTATAATACTATTTCGTAGGTTTGTTGTGTTGTTTTTATCATGCATCCAATAACATGAAATTTCATTTCAAAATCAATTAACAATAAAAAAAATTCATTTATCTAATAAAAAAAGACTTAGATAATTGAACGAAATCACACACAAAAAAAAATCAAAGATAATTCGATGGTCAATTTCTATTGTTTTGGTCTATTGTTGTTTTTCTCCTCAAATTCTCTTCTGTCTCTAATTCCAATTTGACTAACCAAATAAAAATATAAACTTTATTTATGTTTGTTTTTTTAGTCTATTTTGCCTGCTTTTTGTCTCTTTTTTTTTCTTTCCTCTAATTGTAATTAATGATTCCTTTTAATGTTAATATTTCATTTAATTGATCTTTTACCTTCTTTGAACTAATTTAGTTTAATTTTCTTGCATTGTTACAAAGTAGTCATCCCCATTTTTTTATTTGACAACTTTTCTTTTTCTTCAATCTCTCTTTCATTTTCTATGTAATGAATTTATGGGATAAAAAAGATGTAGAGAGAGAGCATTAAGATTTTTCAAAGACTATTACAATAAAAACATAATGTTTTTAAATACTATATATAATGTTGGATGGACTGTTACATCTAAATGGTAAAAGTAAAAAGTAGCAGAGAAAAAACAATGGATGAGTATAGAATGAATTAGTGTAAGATTTAGTATAAATCAAAACAAATATATATATATATATAGTATTGTGATGGGCAACCAATGATTTGAATTATTTTGATGAATGCACTAAACACTTGATCAATTAAAATTTATGATAATATAATAATGGTTGTGGGTTGTAATCCACCAAACAAGTTTATGTACAATTATAAGTACGCTTCACAAACATTGGTTTCTATCATTAATATTTAACAATATGGTCTCAAAAAATTAATTATATTATAAAACTCAAAGTGGTGGTTGGGTTCCCCTATTTCTTATATTTTAATTTAATCCACCAATACTGCTTTTAATTTTCCTCCTTAAATGGATTTTTCTGCTAATTATATTCCCATAACATTTTCCTCCTTCTATTGAGATGAGTTGTTTATATATTTTGAAGGCCCCCACCCCACCCCCACAAACACAATAAAATGGTGATTTAGAGAACAAATTAATTTAGACTGTGATTTGAATGGGTGTGTCCGATCCGATGTTGGGGTGATTTTTGTGTAAATTTTGGGGGTTGGCAGCGGAAGAATCATACGCTCTGGGACCCATTTAAGTCAAAGTGATCCAAGTGGCATATAGCTGGCACTTCCCTCCCACAACGCCGCCGTTAGGTTTGTTAAAGTTTCACCATTCCTATTTCCTTCCCCCTCGTCCCAAGTGGCATATGGTTAAAGTTGGTTAAAACATCGTCAACACAATCGTTTAGATTTGATGCATTTTTTCTATCGTTAAAAAGAGTTATACGATACTACTAACACGATCGTGTACCATTTACTACACGAAAGTGTATCATTATTGTTTATAAGAAAAATTAAACACAAGCATGTTACCAATTAATCGCGTGTTAAGTGAAACATTTTTTTGTATTTGACCTGTGGACTTTTTCTTGTTTTAAAATACAGTGTAAATATTTGTTATATTTTTTAGAAAAAAAACAACACTGTTTCAGTAGAACTTGCGTATTTAACCGATGATCTTAAATCGTCCATGGATCTAAAAGCTTTCCAATTTAATAGTTAGGAAATAGCATAATTCTAATACAAAGCATAAATAAGTATTTAATTTAATTGATTGTAGGGTTAATTATTGAGGGTTGTGGGGAACCCCTTTGTCTTCTTAATTTTGTATTAGAATTATATATTAGATTCATTCCATTCTAATTCCAACCCTCATCACCCTTTACATTCTACATATAATTGATCATTATAATTTATCCCCCACTCCCTTGTCCTTTCCATTCTCCCATTGATTCCACAACCATACTATTTCTTAATTAAGATCCTCTTTAATGTGTATGATTTAATTAAAGTGTTTTTTGGTTCATCATTTTGGAAAATGCATGCATGGGTTCCTCAATTGAGTTATAATGGACAAAATACACGAGGAGGTTGGCTTAGTGCTCTTTATATCTTTTAGCCATGTGCTTTTTGTGATGCATTGATTAATAAAGTATAGCAATGATTTTAGTACATTTATATTTGTTTTGACATCAAACAAGAAAAAAAAAAGGTGAAAATAAATGTAAAACAGTACGTGTCTTAAATTGGTTGTTGAGAAAAGTCACGCTTATCCCCCACCCACTACGTTTTCAAACTTTTAGACCATTCTCGATTTCTTTAAAAGAAATTGACACAAAAGGAAGAGAAACAATTATCACTTTTGAATAAACAATTATCGGTATTTATAGGTATGAGATTATTCTTGGAGTCCAAGTAAAAAAAAAAACAATCTTTCTATCTAGATCGATCTTGAGTTTTAAAAATTATAAAATTTTCAAACCTAAAGAAAATCTAGGATATCTGTAGACTTTACAAGGATCTTATTTTGTACTTTTTGTTAGTTGCTACTTAATTGATAATATGGATATCTAATTAAGGTGTCATATTGTTTGAAGTATTACCTACCCATAACTGTTTTAGTTGAGGCTTTGATGAGATTTGTTCACGTGGTATCACTCGGAAAGTCAGTTTGAATAGACAAAGGCTTTGGATGTAAACTAATACTATGGTTAAAGAAATAAAAACGTTGGAGTTGAAAAACTATAATATGCATCCTTTTCCCATATATATAATAATAATAATTATATTAATATGGGTCTTTTGAGATGCACATGGGTATATAAGATATTATATAAGATTATGTAGATGTGAAATCGTAACCAAGTATTTGTATAAATGAATAACTATTATAAGATATATATTAATTTGGGTATACCCTCTTTAAAATTAAATAATTGCACCAATCTTTCTCCATCCATTCATATAATTATGTGTAGTTAAAGTTAAAAAGTATGGAAATATATATATATATACATAATTTGATGTATTATTATTGTGAAATAGGAATTGGAAAGTGGTTTTATTGTAGAGGGGGTGGAGGTCACGTGAGAGGGAGTTGAAAGTCAGGTGAGGAGGATGAAGTTAAATAAAGAAAGAAACAGAAAGAGAAACATAAAAACGTGGGAGGATGGGAGTGGTGGTGGTACGGTAAAAGGACATAATTGTATTTTGCATTTTTGTATTGCTAAGCTTACATGTTT
The DNA here is from genome assembly GCF_025177605.1 of Cucumis melo. Classification (NCBI taxonomy): domain Eukaryota; kingdom Viridiplantae; phylum Streptophyta; class Magnoliopsida; order Cucurbitales; family Cucurbitaceae; genus Cucumis; species Cucumis melo. Next base: position 2,070,993 of record NC_066863.1, on the reverse strand, counting down.
GCACGTGCCACTTCACCTTGGAATTTTATGCCGTACATCTCATCTTATGATGACGCAATATCCCTCTCTTTCTTTTTTCTTTTCTTTTCTTCTGCCGTTTTATCCTTATCTTTTTGGGGATCCCAAAATTTCTCTCTCTTTTCTTTCTTTCTTTAACAAATATAAATCAATTTTACCCTTTTTCCATTATAAAACTAACCAAGTGTCGATACTATAGTTTTCTAACATTCTCATTTTTTAAACCTCTCATCTACTTCGTTTCCCCCCCCTGTTTCTTTAACCTTTTATCACTTCCATTGTAGTCATGCTCAAATCATTCACCAACTTTTTGTTTGCGATCCTCTCCCACAGTTGTTGCCGATTGTTTTGTAGTTGGAAACGACATTCAAGACATAGGATAATATAAGAGTTTGTGTTGTTTTATGGTCGAATTACTTTGTAATTTTTATAATGATGATAGCTTCTTCTAAAATGATTTAGTAGTTTGAAAAGAAAAGTACATGTATATATCACGAGACACACACACACACATATATATATATTTTTCATTATAACAATTCTATGAAAAATGAAGATCGAATTTTCAACCTCTAAGTAGATAATTTTGACATATTCTAGAAAACGAGAAAGAAATGTAATATACCAAACATATTTGATTTCTAAACAACATAGTATGATAAGATAAATAAAATTTGTGATCGAGTGAAATATATATTTTAATTCAAATAAATAATATATAAACATAATGCATAGGTTTGAACATTTCAGTACCTTTATATATAAAAAAAAAAGTCTTAAATTGATATATTCAATCAGTAGACAGAAAATCTACAAAGGAATTTAGAAACATAGTTATTTTTTTTTCTCCGAAAATAGAATTTAAGTATAATTTTAAAAGGGTCTGAAAGTAATGAGGAATGGTAGTGTTCCTTAGCCCATGAAAGGAGAAAGATCTTTATTTGAATTTTGAAAATAAAATTGAAAATAAAGATTTAATTTTTTTTTTCTTCAAGGCAAATGAAAGTAAAATGAATTTTCATAAAAACGTAATAAATATGAAATAATGAAGCGAAGAGTATTTATGTAAAATGAGACAAAAATGTTGAAGTAAATATTTTGTCATTTTTCTTTTGACAATATTCGTATGTGATGGTTGAAGAAATCAAATTGTTTGGATACATAAAAAAAAAAAAAAAAAAGGAAAAAAAAAAGAAACATGAATAAAAACATTATATAACCCTAATTTTGAAGAATTTTGGAATGTCCCGATTATCTCATAAAGGAAATAGGGTGAAGGAAATAAATGGATAACTAACTAAACTTTTTCCCTAAACTATCTCTTTTTGCATCTTTTCTATTTTTCTCCTCCAAACAAAAGAATAAGATTAAAGTCCTCCAAAAATATCTTCATTCACTCTTTTGTTTTTTTTAGTTGATAATCTAAAATTTGATTTTATATTTTAAAATGAATTAGTGTAGCAAAATATACGTTGATTGTGAAATTGTGGAGGTAAGAATAAAGGGAAAAATGTGAGGAAAATAGGGTAAAGTAAGGTTGGATGGTTTTGGATTGGGAATTGGATTTAGATTTGGATATGGATGTGTGTTGGGAGCGTTAAGATGAAGATAATGAAACTGTGTAGTATTGTGAGTTAGGAAAAGGGGAGGGGAGGGGAGGGGAGGGGAGCGGTTTACAGGCTGTACTCACATGATTGCACTACACACCTTTCCTTCCCCGGATTCTCTTACTTTCCCTCTCTCTCTCTCTCTCTCTCTCTCTTTTTTTGTTTGTCGTTTTCCTAACCCCACCTCTCTCCACCTTCTTCCGTGCGTCCTTTTCGGATGTAAAATATCCCTAATAAAACCAATTTTGGGTTTGGGTTTGGGTTTGGGTTTGGGTTTGGTAAATGCTATACAGCCTGTCTAACCTCAGTCAAATTCGTCTCCTCCCAATCCCATCCCCATTCCCCAACTCCCAACCGTATCCTTCTTCTTTTCTTTTATTTTATTTTATTTTATTTTCTCCATTCCTTAACTAATAATTCTCTTTACTATACCCCCAAAGCAAAGCCAAGTCGGTTTTCACAAAACACCTTCATAATACGTGTGCTCCTCTCGCCACCGTTACATGACGCGTGTCCCTTTGACAGCTGTTTTCTCTTCTTTTTGTTTATTTATATTTTGCATTTTCTACTAACTGAAACGGCTATCACCTGTCCTCACCACTTATATAATCCCCTTCTTCCTTTTCTTCCTTTTTCTCTCTTCTTCTCTATATTACAACAAAACATTACACGCTTGAGGGCTACGCCTCCTCTCCTTCTTCTCCTCTCTTTTACTACTCTTCCCTCATTTTTAATGGCTACCACTGACCGTATTAAGGGTCCTTGGAGTCCCGATGAGGATGAGTTACTCCGCCGTCTCGTCCATAACTACGGCCCTAGGAATTGGTCTCTTATTAGCAAGTCTATCTCTGGTCGATCTGGTAAATCCTGTCGTCTTAGGTGGTGTAATCAGCTTTCCCCTGAAGTGGAGCACCGTCCCTTTACTCCTGATGAGGATGATACTATTATCCAGGCTCACTCCAGATTTGGTAACAAGTGGGCCACCATTGCTCGTCTTCTTAATGGTCGCACCGACAACGCTATCAAAAACCACTGGAACTCTACTCTCAAGCGTAAATCTTCATCCTCTGCCCCTGAAGATGACCATCCTCTTAAGAGATCCGCCAGTGTTGGTGCTCCCCCTTTGTATTTTAATCCCAGTAGTCCATCTGGGTCCGACTTGAGCGATTCTAGTCTCTCTGGAATGTCTTCTTCCCAGGTCTGTAAGACTTTCCCGCCCGTTCCTCTGATTTCTCATTCAAATCAGCACCCCATGGAGACAACTTCCATCGATCCTCCCACCTCTCTCACGCTCTCTCTCCCTGGATCCGACTCTGGCGAGGCACCTAAACACATGTCGGAAGGCAATCATCAGAGTGGGAAGAAGGCGGGGATTGAGAAACAGTTCTTCAGTGCGGAGTTCTTGGGTGTGATGCAAGAAATGATTAGAAAAGAAGTGCAGAGCTACATGTCTGGGATGGAACAGAATGGGCTGTGTTTGCAGACGGAGGCTATCACGAACGCAGTCGTAAAACGGATTGGAATAAGAAAGATTAGAAATTAGATGACGAAGAAGTCATCGGCTTTCCTTACGCCGCCGCCGCTCCAATCTCTCGAAGGCTCACCCTTTTCTGTTTATTATTTTTTTTTCTTTTTTTTTTTTTTTTCTTTTCTCCTTTTCCGCATCCCCAAAACTATAGAAGGGAATAAATTTTGGTAGTGTACATAAGGAAGAACAAGAAAATTGGGGGTCTGGGTTGAAATGAACAACGTAGAGAAGAATTTCAAATATATATATATATCGTATATGAATGATAGAGCTTAGATCATCGGTTCAAGAGGGTGATCTTTTGGCAAGTTTATGCAAAATTGCTGTTCCTGTTCTTTTTTTTTATTATTATTTATTTATTTTGTTTATAAAACGTAAGAAGAAGAAGAAGAAGAATAACCAAAAGTACAAAAAAAGAAATTCTTGGGAATTTTTGGATTTGCCATCTTTTAAGAAACGAGAAAGTCTCGAGATGCAAAACAGGATGACGAAAATCCAAGATAAGACACAAGTGGGAACTCTGTTGAGTGGACAAGAATTGATTAACAATAATAAAATGGGTGTTTGTAGTAGATAAGTGGTTTGAGAACAAAACAAAATAATAGTATAATATAATAGTTGAGCAACCACTTGGAATTTGGAAATGTGGAGGAATATGGAGTACAGTTTTTAGATCAAATCACGAAGACACAAACTCTCAAAACTAAATTATTAAAGCAAAAGGGGATGTACGAACTCAAAGATAGAGATATCAGATGGATAGATCCAAACAAAAAAACAACTGACTTGGAAACTAAACAAAAAAGTAAAGAAGTGCTAAAATTTTGATATGAAGGGGATAACGTTTATTATGGGTGGCATTGTAGTTCCAGACGATATTAGAAATATATGTACAGAGATAATAAAAAGGCACAATGAAGTAGGGATTGAATAGTAGCTAAATTAAGATTTGAGATTGCTGCATGTAATTGTATTAGTCATCGGCATTATTGGTACTTGTTTCCATATTCTCAGGCACATGGTACGATGACAAGAAAAACGCATTCTGATTCTTCCTTAAAAACCTGCAACGAACAAACACATCAAAACAAGACCCGTCTCACTGGTCACCACCACATTTTGTTGAAAATTTCAACACGAAAACCCACGGTAAATGCCTCGAACGAAAGTAGTAAGAAGAGGAATAAATACTTGAGTAAGTCAACTAACTTCTGTTGCAGTTCCATCAAAGTCTCCTCTTCAATATTAGCTTGAGACAACAACTCAGGCAACCTAACTGCAATGAACGAAACAACGGATATCGTCTTCAAAAGGGATACCCTCTACCCTATAACTTTAACCATTCGTTAGAATAATAAGCAAGCAAGCAGTATTACCAAATAGACGTAGAAGGTGTTCGGCACCATATATGGAAGAAGGGGAGACATCATTGATCATCAACTCTTCATATTGTTGTCGTTCACTTTTGTATAGAAGCATCACAGGCAGTGCTTTATCGAAGTAACAAATCAGCCCCTTCACTATTTCTCCAACCGATTCATCTTTCCTGTAATCGTATAGCATTGTTAAGAAGATGATGGACAGGGTGGGTACAGACAACATACTTACGTTGCATCCTTCTTCAGCCTGTACTCAAGATATTTCTTCATTATATCGTCCACATTAGGTGTGCGTGGAAGCTTTACTAGCTGCAGTGGGAAATGAAATTAACAAAACCCAAATTACTAGATCACTAAATCCGATGGAAGCAAAGATATTAATCCAGATATCATTACCTTCCCAAGATGTGTTACAAACTCACTATCATCAACTAGTTGCTTCTTTAGTTTAACTGGGATCTGTATACTCACAAGCTTTTCAACATTCATGGCACCCTTTTCCTACCAGTAAACAATTGAGATGGTAAAATTTTAAAAAGTAACGATGACTTGTAAAAGGCTAATGCGAAGTACCAGATAAAATACTGAACACAGTACAACTTTAAACTAAAAACATGAAAGAAATAATTCAAGGGTGGGGAAGTGGAAAGGCGAGGCTAGTAACTTTAAAGGACAACAGGCAACATTTAAATTTGGCATACCTTACCAGCATCATTCTTTCGCTTCTTCCCTTTTACCACTGCACATAAATTTATAATTTGCATGAACATATTAAACCAAGAGCTAGATAAATATTTCTCGCAGGAAACACGATGCTTCATGTCATCTTTTAGAATAGTTGGCGAATGTTCCTTGAATAAATTACTGAAAAGTATAAGCATCGCTTACACTCCAATATTATTGTATTGTTCAATTCATCAGGTCAGTTTTTGGTAGAAAGCTACAAAGGATTAAGAACGACAAGATTAGACAATTCTTTTATTTAAAGCATATACCTAAAGTTATGTATTCCCTGAATGTAAGAAACAGAACTAAATATAGTACGTACATGAACGCCTTCTTAACATTATCGAAGATTGAGAAATTGAACCTAGAAAGGAACTTTGCCTGCTAATATCCTAAATGCTTCACCCCTTATCGTATAAATGTCCATTCCGATCACATCACAATCATCTGAAGCTATTGCTTCACCTTGGATGGACTGATACTTGGACTAACCGTGATACATAAATGCCAACATATCATCAGAAGTTAGGGGTCATTTTTCAGAACTTTCTTAACTTGACACTTGTTATGGTTCAATCATTTTCGCTTAAATAAACTAGCACTTCTTACTAATTCTATCTGCCAAATTATTTCACAAGTTTTGATGTTCTCCCTCCCTCCCTTTCTTTCTGAAAAGTGAACTTTTATTGATTTGGTAAAAATTTAAACTACATACCACCATGTGGTTCTTTTAAAAAGTGCATCACCCTGATTGAATTTTATAGACATGATAAAGTAGGAGAAACCTCGAAGACTTGGACCATTCCATCCAACTGTTCTCTTTAATTTAAAATTCAAGTGTTCCCTTCTAACCACACAAACTACATGACGGGTTTACCGTATGACTTAAAAGTATGTATATATTCTCTGATGAGCTGAAAAGCCAAACAGCCAGGAAAATTGAAAAAGTTGAATAAATTTTTATTGTCGTTGATACACTGTTTGTAGTTCTGATAATCTAAATTGAAGGCTAACCTACATTTGAGCTCAAGTAATATGCAGCAATGCATAAGTTAATTAAACAAACCAACAATTACCGTTCTTGGGCTTGATATGGGATGCTCGAGATGCCTTCTTGTCAGTCCCCCTCTTCTCATTGAGTTCCTGTTGTTTCTGCACGTTTTCTTCGGTAAACTTCAGTAATCGATCAAGTCCTACCCACTCATCCCAGCTGTTACATCAAATAAACAAGGAAATAGAAGATCTATAAGTGGAAGTAGTAAAGTAAGAGCACCATCTTTTCCAACCAAGGAAACCCAACATTGAGGGAATCCCCATTTTACACTTTTCCAACCAAGGAAACCAAATATTTTCATACATTTATACCTAAAAAACTTCCCTGACTTCCTTGCACCACGAAATCTAAATGGTGGGTTAAAATAAAAAAGCTTCAATAAAAGATTGCAGAACGCATAAATATTGAACTAAAACTGGCAGAGAGTGAGGTTATGCCTTCTTTTCTTGTTTTGACTGTGAGGTTTTGAGAAAGCTTCTCTTAGGATGTCTTCAAGTTATATCCTGAAATGTATCCAAGCAAAGTAACAAACCGATGCCAATCAACTCCAATTTGCAGAGGGTACTTGTTTTTGGTGCTTACAATGAAGAAGAAATCGGTTATATCTCCTTGGAACCTAGAAAACTTTGGTAGCTGCAGCTAGTAGGAAAATTAACTTGTGGAACATCACTTAAGCAGGCACTGACATTGATGTGTAGGAAATGATTTATAAAGCAGAAAAAATGGCATGCTTTTCTGAAGCTCGATAATTCTGAGTACCGAAGTATGCACTTAAGCAGTTACCTTATTTCTGGAAGCCAATGCTTGAAAAGGTGCCTAGTTCACAGAATGCTATTTGCTTTAAAGATGGGGAACAACTATTATCCGGCCTAGACATCAGAAGCATAAGATGAGAAAATGTATTTCAATCTCCAACATAAGTCCTTTGTCCACGACTCTCATGGGCATTTTATTATCTCAAGCAGATATGAGACAGAGGTGACGGTTACTGCTAATAGTCATAGAATAAAAGGTATAAGAGCCTCGAAGTTCAGGGTTTATTGCAAAACGCTTTTGCGTCCACTGTCCAGTTCCTTTTGATCAGAATAACAAGTGACCTCAATACCATCTTCTGGCACGATTGTAGGTCATCGAAAGGCCATCAAGATTTGTTTGTTCCTAGAATCTTCATCATGGTATGCTTTAAAAATGTCACACTGTTTGAATGTTGGTGTTAGCGCCAACAGTAATCCAGTTTATCCCTAAGGTTCTTGGGTTGGGGGGTGGAGGTTTTTATGTTATACGGGATCTGCCTCATTTCCTTTTTTATTCTGCAACTACACTACTTTTTATAATTATTACAGGTCCTTGGAGCAATTCCCATAAACTCCCAGGCTTCTTTGGGTCGATTTATTATCAACCATGGTAGTTTTGCTCTCTCAATAACAGGTTTCTAGTTTCCTATACAAAAATTGAATGAATAAGTCAAACAAGTATGCATTATCAAGACCCTGAAGTCAACAAAAAAAATCATCTTTAGTTATTTATATTTTGAAGGTCAAAAGATGAACAAAATCAACAATTATGCAGAACTATTTACCCATCTGTATGAACTCATATCTACACACATTTTATAGAAGCTTCAGCATTGAATTCTAAGAAATTATTATAAGCAAGATTGAGGCAACCTCTAATCTACCTTTAAATAGAACCAACAAACCAAAAACCTGAAGTATATTTAGGTGGACTCCAAGCAACAAGAAGCAGAAAACACATAAAGAACAAGGAATCTATCAAAACATCATCTGCCAAGAACCAACATTCAGTTTCAAAAACCGTCAGATTAGAGATGGGAACAGTCTCTGTCATTAAATCAAAAGGAGGACTCACTTACGTTTTGCTCCATCCCTGCAAAACAAAGAACGTGGTCTCAAGATTCTCCCTCATGCACAATACCCTTCTGCACAAGAGAGCGAGAGAGAGAGAAGAGAGACGCACACACACAAGCGCACACATAATACACAGGTACAAACAGTCTACTTACAAGGTAATGAACATAACATCTCCATTCTTTCAACTGATATTCTGTTTTCAGTACCTAAAAAACGAAAATGGCACACAGAAAGTAAGAAGACAAATAAGCTAAATTCTATAGGTTTCACAGTAATAACCAAATGATTTGATGCACCTATGAAGACATTACTAACATATCAATTCAAATCTGGATCACACTATGGTCTCCCAATCATTGGAACTATAAGTATTCGGAATCCAATCCATCATCCTATAATTTCTTAATTACTCAAGTGGTTCAGGAAGATTACGAGGTCAAGTATTCCAGATGAGTATTAGTTCTTGTTCTTCACAATTAACGAACAGTCATATTGCATATTAAAAAAAAAGATTGAATCACTGTGTCAAAGTCGAGGTTCTAAACCACAAAAATGCAAATGCAAAGAATAAGAAGGGCTGATTATTACAGAAGTGTAAAAAAAATTCTTGCTAATTGCTCCTACTTAGCTGGTAATTCAATATGTTTCCTCACATTTTGATCATCTATTCTTGAATTTGACGTGTTCAGAAGGTTTTGAAGTAACTAAAAACCTGCCTACTCCTTCCACTAAACTACAGAAGCATTTGTGAGCTAGCAATTTCAGCGAAGCAAGAAAAAGAAAAAGAAAATAGGGAAACCAAACAGAGATTCCTCCAAACCGTAATGTTCAGGAATTGAATTGGAGAAATGAAGTGAAGGATAAGAGGGAAAAGAGGTCGAACCTTAGCTTCATAAATGACGAAGCTATGAAAGGCAAGAACCTTCTCTCCTTCAGAGAAAGGACAAGGATGGGAAGGGGGGTTCTGAACTCCATTGTCGTCGTCGTCTTCGGAGTCATTCTTGGAAGTGGTATCAGCGGAGTCGGAAGCAACCCGATTCTCAGGGCTTCCCATTTGGATGACTTATTAGTTGAGAATCAATCGTGTTGAGCTCCGAGAAGAAGCAAAGCAACAACTCCAATTGGGGTTTCAATCGCAAACGAAGCGCACTAGAAATTGGGGGTTTCTGTGTCTTTGTTGTTATGTACTATCGGGGCCGGCCGGGAGTCATCTTTGAAAAATTGGAAAAGAAAACAACTCTTCCCATTGGAATTCGTCGGTCTCTACTCTCTTCAACAACAATACAATACGCTTCTGACAAAGTGACGACGTAGTGTACTACCAAAACTTTACTGATTAAATGTGTACATTAGCTATGTTTACGTTCATCCTCATTTATTGCTTGCTGTAATATATGGTTTAATAGTGTATCAAAACATTACAAGAAAGTTCCTTTGATTGTAATCAAAGTTTTTGTGTTCATTGTCTTAAATGTTGGTGCTGATAGAAGTCTTAAATTTTACAAATTAATATCAATAGAGTGTCATGTATCTACCATTTGATGTCATGTAACATATACCATGTCAAATGGGCTGGTTAAGTTGATGTAGTTTTGGCCCAAGCTCATTGGTTCATCAAGTTCACACCTCATCTATAGCTAAGGGAATGGAATAGGCGTAGGTAGGTGGCGTGAGGTTAAGTGAAGTTGTGGTCTAATATTAAAAAATGAGTAAAGAAATCTGGAGCATGTCAATCCCCCTTACGAGAGCTTGACATTGAATAAAGGGCATTCAAATTTTATTCATGCCCAAACTTGATACCACTTTGTTTTTCTAAGATAGGACATGTGATCCATTCAGATCGTCCAATCTCTCAATTTTATCCGCCAATCTATCTTTTCCACATTTGAAATAAAATTCAATTTTTTTGCTGAATCCCTGATATTGAGATCCAGTTTTTGGCAATGCTTGCGTACTCCGCTTGGAGGCAATCAGATTCCACGATGAGATTAGGGTGATATAGAGAGGTTTACACTGTAATCTCATCCTTGTTCGAAGTAACCATTTTAGCTAAATACAAAGAAATAAGGTACGTTCTCTTCCTCGAAAATTACTTACTTTCTCAAGAGTGGTCAAATGTAGAGGTGAACGTAATAAACCAAAATACCAAGCCAACCGGTCAAACCCAAGGTGGTCAATCAAAGAGTTATTTGGTCGGTGTCAATTTAAAAATAATTCCAAATCGACATCATTGCAAATAAATCTCAAAAGCTTAAACTGACATAAACTGATCGATGATTGGTTACGCTCATTCGCGATTAGATCTATTTGAACATTTATTAAACATATCATAGTTGGCCTTTCATTTAGTAAGAGTTAAAGAAAAAAAAGTGTTTGTTAATCGTATATTCATAAAGTCAATTAAAAGTACTCAACCATTATTAACCTCCCTATCAAATAAACAAATAAAATGGTAGATTACAAAATAGTCTCCTCGGAAGACCAAATGCTAAAATAGTCACATAGACATTATTATAAATAAATTTGTTACATAAAACAAAATTCTCCATAAAATTATCTTTTTAATAAAGAACAGTTTTCATTTGTTGTCATTAAATTATTTGTATGGTACATGGACGGAGTATAAGTTAATGGCCAAAGTACATACGGTACCTTCCATAATAAAAAAATGAACGGTTTAATTAAACTCCTCCCCACATTTGTGAAATATATATTCAACATAAGATTATAAATACTTTTCTCAGAAATACCATAGTTGGGAAAATAATTAAGAAGTTTGATATAAAGAAATGACAGTTAATTAGAGTAATAATAAAATATCAATTAAAGAAACGAAAAAGCAGATTAGTAAGAAAGTGAGAAGTCAATGAACATAATAAGGTGTAAAAGAAAAGGAAAGGAAAAGGAAAAGGAAAAGGAAAAAACCCAAAACGGCATTGTTTGTTTGGGTTTTGGGTTTTGGCTGTTGGCTTTACTCAGATCTCAGTATTCTGTAATTTCGAAAAGCCAACTCCTCTATTTGTCTTATGCTATTTGTCTACAAGCTTACGGGGGCATTTCCATTTCCTTCTTCTTTCATTAACCTCAATTCTCCAACTTCTCAATCCCCATCCTCTTTTTACATCTGTCGTCTCTTTCTTCTTCTTCTTCTTCTTTTTTCTTTTTCTTTTTTTATCATTACAGCTTTTTTCCATTTATTGGTTCATCTTCTTTCTCTCCTGCAATTCTTTTCTTTTTCATATGTAATTATAGATGTAATCAGATGGATAGATAAACAAAGTTAGAGATTTAATTTATGTTGTTTTATAAAGTACACACCCAAATCAGATACAGATCTAATTAAACAAAAGGAAAGAGAAGAAAAAGAAAAAAAAAAAAAAAAAAAAGAACAAACCCCAGATCAAATCCAAAACACATTGAAAGGGAAATTTCAATTGCCAAATTTGAAAGGAAAATGGTTAAATGGACTGAATATGGAAGCCAAGCCACTCATCTGCCTCTGTTGCTGAAATTCATCTTCTCGTAGTAACGAATTGAGAGAAGGGAAAGTGAGAGATGGACCTCATCTTTCCCCCACCGGGCCGGCGGTTTCGATCCAATCATTGCCGGAAACGGAGACCAAGATGCCGATGAGGAAGAGGATGCGGATGAAGATGTGGAGGAAGGTGAGGAGGAGGAAGAGGAGGAGGATGAGGATTGGGGCTTGGTAAGAGGCCAGATGAAGAGGGAGTGAAGTCGACGGAAGCCACCGAGGGCGAGAACTACAGATCGGAGTTGTTGGTTGCCGCAGCCGGTGTTAGCCCAGTGTCTGGTGCAGATCAGCTCCCAAAGCCGCTCATCTTCGGCGGTTTTATGCCATTGCTTGCTCACACACGCCGCCATAGCCAAAGTCCTAGCATCCACATGTTTAAAAACCTCAAACAACAAATTATCATCCAAATTCATAAATCCGGTCTTGTCGGAGCAGTCTTCTCCTCCTCCTCCTCCTCCACGGGTAAAATCTTGGGTTTCCGCCTTAGGTTTCTTCCCCATCTTCCGATCCCCAACCCCATCTGAAACGACTCGCTTCATCACAAAAACAAATCGCAAAATCCGGTTTTAGTGAAAAGAAATGGAAAAATTGAGAGAAACCATAGTGGGTGAGGTTTAATAAGGATGGAATTGATAAGGAAAGAAACGGGAATTGGGTAATGAAGATTGAGGATTGAGGATGAAAAAAAAAAAAGAAAAAGAAAAAGAAAAAAGAAAAAACGAAAGTTGGGTTTGGAATTGGGGGAAGAGTGGTTAAGACTTAAAGCATAAGTTTTGAAGGTTTACGAAGAAGACAAGATGAGAATTGAATGCACTTGGATGCTTTTTTCTCCAAATTGACCAACTGTGTCTTCGCCTTGTGTCTTCTTCCCACTATCACCAATTTTTGCCCTGTTTGTTTTCACGGACAATTAAACCTCAACCCCGCTTTAACGCTTATTCTCATTTTCTTATTCCTATACTCCCCCTGTTTGGATACACCTCCAACAAACTTTATTCTTCTTTCTTTCTTCTTTCTTCTTTCTTCTTTTCTATTTTACTTATTTTACAATACATACATATATATATATATATATATATAATATTGTGTGGTCATAGTTGATGCCAAAGCAAATTAATTTCTATTGTATAGCATTTATAAATTATTACTTTTTTAATTCTCCATTTACCCTAACCAACTCTATTTTCAATTTTCATCCTTATTTTATTTTATTTTTAGTCAAAACTTTGCCAATATTTTTTTATATATATATAAAAGTACAATAAAAAAAATGAATATTTTAGAGTATATGAAAAAAATGAACAAAACAAAAAATACAGACTTTAAATAAAAATAAAATCAATTTTATTGACATAGTGTATGGATGTGCCAGGGTATAAATCTTCAATAATGATCATCTCTTTTAGAAAAAAAATCAAATTAATTTATTTTCCCTATTTTATTTGTTTTTATTTATTATTTTAGACTTTCGAGTTATAACTCAAAATTAATGTGGTGTTAGTCCATTGTAACGATGCGATGATGCGACAAAAAAGAAAATAGATTGTATTAGTTATTATATAAAATTCTTTTATAGGAAGGTTGTCGGAAAAGTCACCAAAAAACCAACCATCCAAATTGGAGTATTTAAATACGACAAGCGGGAAGGTACTCTCGAAAAGAAAAGAAGGGTTTCAGATTAACAAAAGCAACAACAAGAGACGCCTTCATAAACCTAACCTTGGGCATGCAATAGGTGAACGAGATTGATCCTCCATTCCCGAGCAAGCCTTTTGATTTGATTCTTCAACCAAGTTTGAGATATACCTTAGTAACGTAGGTTGACTCGTTGTTTAGCGATGGAAAAAATAATAAAATAGGTTTTTATTTTAATAAATCAAATCGTTGTTTATGTTGTTCACAACTATTTTGTTATGAAAACGAAATGATTGGAACTCATATATTGCACATATTTGTATCATGGGTGAGTTCTTTGTCTGCTTGGCATCTTTCTTGCTTCTTATGTTCCTGTCTCACTAATTGTAGTAAGACTAATTTTTAAAACCTTATTAATGATTTACGATATATTTACTAATAAAAAATAGTTCTTTAGTTGTTTTTAAACTTTTGAAAGTTTATGATTATTTTTTTTTATATAAACCACTAACAATTTCAATCTAAAACTAGCGATAATTTTGTTAAAAGAGTTAACTAATTGTATTATTGTTGATAGTTTGTTGTGTACTTGTCTGATTTTATAAATTTTTAACTATTCTTATTTGGGTATTTATATAATTAATCTATAGTATATATAAAAGAATAGAAGTGGAGAAACTTTTTAGCCTCATTTTATCCTTCATTATAGTTTTTTTTAGTCTTGTATTAGTGGCAATTTGTCATTCACGTAGATTTGTTTGTTGCCATTTTCACACTCAACCAGATAGAATTAACTTTTCATCTCCTTATTATAACTTTTTTAAAAATTTTAAAAATTTCTCTCGAATTAATTATATCATTTAAATTTATCCACATTCACATTCTTCCCTCTCCCTTAATCTTCTATCTTCCAACTATTTTCATTCCTTTATCTCATATTTAACTCTTTTGTATGCAACTTTTCAAATTCTTCCTTTTCAAATATTTGGATATAAATACTTTTTTTTTTTCATTCATGTTCACAAGTCACAACAAAATGCTAAGGGTGAAGAAGAAATCAAATCATGTTTTTATATTCTCTTCTAATTCTTTTCTTCTTTTTTTCTGTTGCCTATTCCTTTTTGTATAGAAGTCTGTGTGTGTATTCAAGGTTTCTTTTTAATACAAAACAGGAGTTAGGAAAACTTGAACCACCAACTTCATGATGGGCATGTACATATTTCTTATATGCTCTTTATGTTTAAGTCATGTAATATTGATTTTTTTTTTTTTTAATGTAACCAAGGAAATCTTGCTCATGTTTTTTTCTTCATTTAATTTTTTTTTATCAAAGCTATTTTATTAATTAAATGGTTATGTTTGCAATGTGTAAGTTCAAGATGTTAAGAAATAGAATTTGAATTGTGCAAACAAATCAAATTCAACATTTGATCATTGTAAAACAAAGAGACATAGGAGAAGAAGATGACGAATTTGGAGAATATTCTAATGACTGTTTCAATTTTATAAAGTTAAGTTAAAATTATAATTTTCTTGTGTGTGATTTTCACGTGCATAACACGTGTTGTTTACTAGTTATATATAAAAGCTCATATATGGATAAACTTTTTCTCGCTAATTTATCCTTTCTTTATGGATTTCCATTATTAATTTGGTGGATAATTTTGTCAATTTTAAATCAAACGTAATCATTTGTATCAACTCTTAAAAATTACCTCACACCACTCTTTACATTTGTTGCAATTCTTTTTAAGCTTTTTCTTTCTTTTATCATTTATTAATTATCATCAAATTTGGCTAACAAATCATTTTGAGTTTTATTAATAAAAATTATTTTTTATTATTAATTATCATTAAATCTAATTAAATGTGAAGAAGGTAGAATATGAAATGTCTTTATCTGTTTATTTTTAAAAAGAAAACCATCCTATAATTTATGACTTTACCTTTAATTATAATTAGGTTAGTTTCAAAACTTTGAAAATTTTAGTAGTTTTGCAATATCGTTTTGTTACTATGAAAAAAGTCTTTTTTACTACATTTTTTAAAACTTGTCTATTTTGGTTTCTTTTGCACATAACTCAATTGCTCTTAGAATTTATTTTTTTATTCTTTAAAAAATGATAGATAAGGGCTTTTTTGTTCCTTTTGTTTCCTTCAGCAAATTTTTTTTTGTATGATTGACAGACAAAAACAAACAATTATTAAGGATTTTTGTTGCATTTCAAGAGTTCCTAATAATTATGTAGTTTTTCCCACTCATGCTAGCAAATGTTTGTGGAATGAATTTGACTAGAAGATCATTTTTGGATCTTTGAGATTATTAATATGGATGTTCTTTGTTATGATATTTTCATTATTAACTTTGTTCTTTTTTTTTTTACTAAAAAAAAAGACAAGCACGTTATGCTATAGGCTTAATATATTACTTTATAATTGTAAATAAGTTTTTATGTTTTTCATTTTCTTTTAATTGATATACTTTTTTTCTTGAATAATAATAAATAACGTGAATATTTTATGATATATTTTAAAATCAAAGTAACCTACTTTTAAATATAATATTTATTATAATTTAAGAAATTTTGTATTAATTACAATCTCTACGTTTTAAAATATGTGTTTTATAGAACTCATTAAAATATTAACTTTTAATTAAATAAAAAATATTAACATTCTCACATTTCTCGTTTTTTCTGTTAGGTTAATGTTTTTTATTTTAAAATTTATTAATTCATAATAAAAAATTTTAGTTTATAATATGAAGAGTTTGAAAACTAATTAAAATTCTCATCCCTAAAATTAATTACCACATTTATATCAACAACTATGTTTTGTTTCTTTTTCTTTGTTTTGACGTTGTGTTTTTTCTTTTTCCTCTTTGTATTTTTTCTTTTATATTCAATGATATAGAAATAAATCTTTAATACTTAATCTACCTTTTTTATATCCGTTATATTATTTTAGCAATTTTTTTACTTCTTTTATTATCTTTGTCTAAATTTTTAAATAGAATCTAACAGAGAAAAAAAATAATAGTTCAAAAATGAATGTGATAGATCATGACATAGAAAAAAAGGTTTGAAATATCACGAGCATCGCACGTGTTGAATACTTGTTCATATAAAAACTCATAATTTATAACGATATTACGTTATCTACTTTTATTTCTACGTTAAGATAGAAAATTTTAATTTTAAATCACTCAAATATCGTTTTTTTTTCCATTAATATTAATAGTTTACGTGTTAGATTATAATAATGAAATGAACGTTAAAAAGAAGAACATGTTTGACAAGATAAAATAGGTAAGCTTTTAATCTAAGATTAATGTAAGCTTATTTTGAGGTTGGGGTCATGTGTATTAATTTGACTTTGGTAGAAAACTACAAGTGTGTTAGGTTGGTTGGTCATTTGGGAGAGAAAATAAACAACACAAACTCCTTTACTTTACAATGCCACAAAATATGAATATATAAATTTTTTAAATAATGTTAAATAATAAAACACCAATTCCTATAATTTGACAACAAAACTTAATTAAATTTAGAAGCTTAACCATAAGTAAACTAAAGTAATTAGAATAAACTCTCCCGGGAATGTACGAACCATTCGGATAAGAAATGAGATATTATAATTTAATTATAATAATTTGTATTTGTGACGTTGATTATTTTAGTTTAAATTGTAATAATACGTGTTTGACGTGCACATTATTTTAGTTCTAGAAAAAATAGTATACATCATAGCAAAATAAATAATGAATAAATATAATAGTGAAAATATAACATATAGTATTTCTTGTAATAAGAAGTAACTATAATAGTCTTGGATAGTTTTTGTCCCAAAATGTCATTTAATAATTATTGGTTTAAATCATATTTTGGTCTAAACTTTTTAAAACGTCTGTTTTAGTCCCTAAATTTTAAAAAACTACATATTTTGGTTATGTTGTTTAGATTTTGTTAACTCTTAAACGGAATGAGGTGACTTCTATAATTAGATGATTAATTAAAAGCTATATGATAAATTGATGTTTTGTCGAATAACGTTACTGTCTTATAGATTTTGATAGTCACCATTTTGGTGCATTGTCATTCTTTTTTATATTTTCTACCTATATACAAAATGTAATTCATGTACATACAAAATTTTTAATTTTTAAAGTTTAGAATATTTTATAATTATTTTGTTTTTTTTTTTGTTGAGTTTTTGTGATTCACGATGGAAATATTTGTTTGCAATTTTGTAAAATTTGTTTTATACAAGTGTTGTACTTATTTTATTTCTCTAGTTTATTTTACCCTGTCATGAATGTTAATACCAATATACGAGTTCTATTTTTTTTTAGTCAATATTATTCTTTTGTTTGATTCAATTTTCGATTTAAAAATCAAATAAATAAAGGTTAAGGAGTCGGGAGGGGATGTGAGAGATTTAAGCTTAGTTTTTAATTTAAGTTTAGTTGATTCAAGTTGGATGATTATGTTTCTTTATTGGCATAAAAAAAATCATAGAATAATTAGTAAGATTTCGTAGTTATTTATCGATTTATTTAATATGATGAATAATCTAATACCCAATCATGAACCACATCATGATTATGTGTAATAAGTTTTTTTTCTAAGTTCGAGGACTAAAATAGACGTTTTTTGAAAATTAAAAAAGAAAATAGAAAGAGAAAATTTAGATAGAAAATAACAAGCTTGAAAATTGAATAAAAAATAGAAAGAAAATAATAAGAATAAGAAAAGAAGAGAAAGGGAAAGGTGAAGGGGGGGAAGTGGTTGGGAGTTGGGAGTAAAGTAACTTTATGATTGCTTTATATTACAGCCACCTCCTCTATTAGTATTCATAATTCTCTTATTGTGCGGTTTTTTGTTTTTTGCCACAAAGATTCCAAGCAATATTTTCGAGAATCGTTTCCGATAACGATGTTTTTGTTTTTGGCTTTACTTTACTTTACATTACATTACATTATCTCTCTCTCTCTCTCTCTCTCTCTCTCTCTCTCTCTATATATATATATATATATATATATATATATATATATATATATATATATTCACTTTTTTTTTTTTTTTTTTTTTTTTTTATTTCCCTTTCCCTTTCTCCCTTTTCCACACCAAAGAAAATCAATTAATCTCATTTTTATTTATTTTTATCTTTATGGAATGATTACTACTACTTTGCTTAACGGAATATTTAGGCAATCTTAATTACCAAATTAAACTACTAATTCTGCTTACGTGGATCTGTCTTCAGCTAACCCTATTTTCCGGGGCTAAGTGGACCAAGTGAATGGGCCCCACTACATTTGACGTCATCATGATTCATTTATTTAATAAAATCGAAAATAACTTTAAACTTCTTCATTTTTGGTATAGCTCTACGTAACCACAAAGGCCAAACTCCAATTATTTGTATCAATTAAACTTACCCATGTTTATCCTTTTGGATTACAATTCACCACGTAATACCCTACTCGGCCTTTCAATCTTTTTTTTATCAACCTTACCATTCAACTCTTGTACAAAATCTATATGTGTCTATTATTATCTAAAACTTTTGCTATATTTTTTTAAATATTTTTAATTTATTTTAATCCAATACTCATTAAACTCTCTCTAATTATTTAAGGTTTTTTCTATATTTTGTAAATAATTTTTTGTTTTTTTTTTTTTTTTGCTATCTATAGCAATTTTCAAAGAAACTAATGAGAGTACATGATAAAAGAACAAAAGAAAAAAAAAAAAAAAAAAAAAAGAAAACTGATGTTTGATCTGTTTTCTAATTATAATGTCCCCATCGATGCAATTCACTTTTTTGTTTTTTTTTTTTTGTTTCTACGTTTTGAAACTTTAGTTTTTAAGTTATTTAAAAATTATCTTGTCGTTTTTAATAAAGAATCTTGGGATATAAAACACATACACGTTATATGTTGTTAAAGTTATTTATTTGAATGAAAAACATGTAAAATGTAAATTTCAACTAAATTGAACAACCTCTGTTTTCCATAATTAACTTTAAATAATACAAACATTCTTTTATATTACATACATTGCTTTATTCTCCTGAAGCCCACCTAACAATTTGGTTTTGAAGCTAACTAACAGTGTTTTATTGGGATTGGTCGAGCTTACCAAAGTCTTTGTCATGTATGAAGACTTGTCTTGAACTATATCTCACTTTTGTGTTGACACTAATCCTTTTTATCTTTTGGAATCTTTAGTAGAATGTTGGATATGCAAATGAGATTCATGTTAACTCTATTAATTCCTATGTTTCATCTCTATGACTCAATCCTTTATTTGCTTAACCTATATTTTATTTGATTTTATCAAACTCACAGGTCCTAGAATGGACCTGTGTTGAAGTAGATTTTAGTAATATGCATATCAGTAATGTCAAATCCAAATACCCTCTTTTCTCTTTTGAATAAATTCTCTTGACCTTAAACCCAAACTATATTATTAGATGCTTTTCTAATAACACCAAACAAACAGAATCTATACCTTATTAGCGTCCATTTTAATCAACAAATTAGATTAACTTCTTCCAATAATTCCATTTTATGAAACTAGCTCACATTCACATTATCAGTTCACACACAATTGCGAGATCACCAGAAGAATGATGATCAGGACGGACTTCATTTCCCGACGTCTCGTCCCCAATGTCGTTTGAAAAAGAACAGACAATAATCTTATCATATGAAAATTATATATATATATAGGGCAAGAGGAAAGGGAGTGACCCACTTTTAAAAAAACCAAAATCCAATTCCAATATTTGCTTTGTCACTAAATTTTTTTGTTTTGGACGGAAACATTTGAAAAGTGAGAAAGTTGGTGAGGTTTGGCTTGGCCCCATGTTTATTGGATTAATGTCGTTGAAAGTCAAAGATATGACCATTCCACTGGACGGCTCAATCTGAACCCGTGAGTCACAGGACAAATCCAACAATGCTGCTCCCACCCCCGTCGCAACCGTCGTCGGCCGAGTCAATCTCAACCCGTTTCCCATCGTCCGTCAATGACGTTAATCCTCCACTCTAAATATACAATCATGGGTCAAAGGGTTTCGTGTGTGATGATCATGATTATGATTTACATGTTGAAAAGTGTACGTTTTAATTAAAAAACAAATGGCACGTAAATTATGGCCTAAGGGTTCGAGGTTAATTATGGATTAATATGGATGAATGGAAATTTTAAGGGATTGATTTATGGGAGAGTGTCTGCTGAGAAGTGACAAAGGAAGCGTACAGATTTTTCTATACTGTCATCTTCTTCGAAGTTAAAATGTTGGAACTTTTTGAAGTTTGACGGTTGAAAAAAAATGGTGTATTTTGCTTTTTCCATTGAAACAAGTTGTTGCATCTACATTTTAAAGTGTCTATGTTTTCTTTTTGCTACAGGTTTTTGTTCAACTTCACACTAATAACAATAATGTTGGACAGTCCCTTCTCCATTTATATGTTTGTGATTATATAGTTAAAACATCTCTAACTTATATCAATGAAGAGATCCACCTATTGTGTGTATTGTTGTGTGTCGTTGTATATACATTTAAACAAAGATTCAACGAAAGGTTGGATTATACGATATATAAGCAAGGTGTATAACAATCTTAACGTAAGGTCATATATGTAGTAAATGCTTATTTATGCATAAAATAGACATTATTATGTGATTGTTTGAGACCCTTTAAGTTGAACAAATGATGAACTTATTGCTCAATCAAACTAAAAACTTTCTATATATATATATATATATATATATATATATATATATATATATATAAATAGAAAAGAAAAATCAAGTGGTGGGTCAATTAAAAATCTATTTTTTGTGCAACCAAAATACAGTTGTCTAATAAAATTTTGATATAAAAATTTGATCATTATTTATAGTTTTTTGTGAGTAAAAGAAAGAGATTCAACAAAGGTACACTTAACCATTAGCCATGAAATAAAGGGAAAACAATTATTCTAATGGTGATCCTAATAGATGAGGTCTAGGGAGGAATGTTTTCTAAAGAGATTTCCTACATTCAATAAGTATAGAAATGAGATTTTTCATCTTTTGAGGATTTTTTTAAAATAGAATTCCTACTTCCAATAAGTTTAGGAATGAGATTTATTTGTCTTTTGAGGTGTGATGGAAAAAGTGTCACAAGGGTAATAATTTATCATTAAATTATGCTTATATTCCACTAATTTAATTTAAAATATTTTGAACATATAATTTGGAATTTGTTTGATTTTGGTTCTTATACTTTATATCGGAGAACGTGACAAGGAAATGGATGAAGGTTGTTGTCAAATCCACCGAGCCCAATTCGAACACATCACATTACCCTATTCATTTTAGGTGAAAAGTTACATTTGAATTTGTTGAATTCAATCAAATAAAAACAAAACATTTCAATTTCTTCATACCGTCGGAGTATTCTCCTTCATAACTAAACCATCCCCACTAACCGGCAATGGTTGGAATTTTTGTCTACCTCAGTTCACATTAATATATATATCAAAAGTTTCAAGGTTGAAATTCTTCCACTCCTACTTATGCTAAAACTATACTAACATAATTTTAAATTCAAACTTGTTGTCGAAGCCAAATAAAGAAAAAAAAATGTTTGATAAAAACTCATGAATTTTGGTTTTCGATTTAAGCGTAAAGGAGTATCATTTAATTAAACAAAAGTCAACTTCCCAACAGCAGAAAAGAAAAAGAAAACCCATTCCTCCCGATGGATATATACACAATTCAAATCCCTTAGCTTTCACGAGTGTTTGAAAAAGCTTATAATATTAGAAATCAGCAGAGTCAAATTATCACACGTAATTGGTATTTAACCACCGTCCCCATTCTTCACAATCATCCTTTACCTTATATATACACCAAATCATTCCTCATTCTTCCACTCAGAGTCACAAACTCAGCAGCTCAACGCAAGGAGAAGAATAAGCAAAAGGAAGATCAATGGCAATGAAATTAAGCACTAAAAGTATCTGTTTTCTTGTGGGTGTTCTGTTAATGATGGCTTCGACCCATTTTCTAATTGTTGAAGGCAGAGTTTTGAGATCAGAAGAAGAGAAGTTAGCTGCTATGAAGGAGAAAATGGAAGGTGTGAAGCCAGTAGTTATGGACGAAGCTAATTCATTAAGTAGCAGTAGTCGCAGTTCGTTTAGGAGTTTGAGTTTCGTGTTGGCGTCTGGGCCTAGTAAAAAAGGTCCTGGGCATTAACCATTCTTTGCCAATGTCTTCTTCATTTCATGCATTGTTATTATATAATGATTCTGCACAAAATTAGAGCTTTTTTTTTTTTTTTTTTGTATTAGTTCTAGTGAGGGAAGTTTTGTTTTGTTTTGTTTCTTCATTGATTTAAATAACAGAGTTTCATGATGAAGAACAACGTTAAATTCTCATTACGAAGCAAGGGAGTGGAAGAAAAGCGAGGAATTGGGGGAATATGTTTCTGTTTTTGGTGAAAGACAGATAGTTTGATATGAAAACAAAGTGAAAGGGATTGGGGAAATCGAGGATTTGTTTGACCAATTCTTTGTTTATATTTGCAATTTGAGATACATTAATATTTGGAATCCCCTGTTTTGTGGACTTAGTGTTTGATGACTTCAAATTTAGAATCTTTATTTTAAACCTTCATTTCTTTTTATGTTTCTAATCTTTTCATAAAAACTAAATTTATAGTAATCAATGTATTCAAATCTAATGAAATGTAAACATCGTTTTCTTTTTTTCAAAACTAAAATACAAGTTAATAAACAAAAACTACTTATTAAATCGAAGTATCAAAAAACTAATGTAAATGAAAAATAACTCCAAACACATTTGAAGAGCTTAAAAATACATTTAAACTAACTAATATGAACGTAATTTGACGGCTAAAATGGTAATAAAGATTGACTATTCAAAATTTCGATTCTCATTATTGATTTTTTTTATTCATTTTAGAGAAATTATTGTAAATGATAAATTACTAAAAATATTTACAAAAGTTAGCAAAACTACAAATTCTACCGATAAAAGTCTTGATAGATACTAATAAACTTCTATTGATGTTTATCATCGATAAAATTTAAAATTTTGCTATATTTTTTAAATATTTTGGTTCGTTTGAATATAAATTTTTATGTAGAATTGTAAAAAATGGAAAATTTTGACTAAGTGTTTAAAAAATATATCAAAATTTCAGATTCTATCAATGGTAGACCTTAATACACACGGGTATATTTCTATCGGTCATATTTAAAGATAGTAATAATAGTCTATCAATATTTATCGATCCAAAATTATAGGTTATAAATATTTTTTATTATTCTACTATATTTAAAAATGTTCGGATTTTATTTATATAACAAGTTGATCCAATAGCAAGTTCATTTGGTCTTAAAAGAGTGATTCTAATTCAATCTAATAAATAGCTGAGTTGGGAAAGCCCAATGAGCTAAACTCGAACTTAAACTTAGACCTCAAGCCTCTCGAGGAAACTCATTTTGATGCAAAGTCTTAGTATATAGAACATTTTAAATATATCAAAATCTACTAAAAATCAGTCTATCACTTAAAAATTATGTTATATTTTAATTTTTTTTTTAATGTTGCTATACACATACACTAAATTATTATCCACAATATTACCACTCTATTTTGGCTGGTACCAACATACCTACGCTGTGTCCAGTCTCAAAATGCATTATGTTCATACAAATAAACCAAACAATTCAATCAACAGACCATGTCATGTTGTCGTCTTGATGTCAGCGTTCGTTTAGTTTCTCATTGTAATAACTCAACCAGCTTCATTTATGTAGAGAAAGGAAGTAAATGAATGGTAGAAGTGAATATGTATTATGAGTGTATTATTACTATGTCCATATCTACATATTACCATCAATAATTTGTAAACCTGTTGTATGTATCCCAATGACATTGATGTAATCTGGTGGAAAAATGTAGTACAACCTAAAAATTTAATGTAACAAAGCCACGACTTTTCAATTACTTGAAGGCCAATAACATCACAAACTTCCCTCCTTGAACTCTGAACTCATTGGGGATTTCTCACTATTCATCAATTGTAGGGAAGTTGGAACCTTACCAATGTATAGAATGTAAACTAACAAGGCATATAGTACCACATCAATAGGACGCATAGATAAACTTGACAGAAATTCCAATACTTCCCAAGATTACTGATACTCATCCATGCCAAAGGGAAATGAACTAGTCTACAAAATCTAGTGAAGCATGACTGAGCACTATACAGCACATGGAAAATTCATGGCAATAAAATTCTTGGATGAAGAAAAAAGAGCAGAAAGAAGAAAATACAGTAGCAACACTGACGTCCATATTGAAAATGGGACAATGGCCATATCAAATTAGAAAAAAAGAAAAAAAAAAGGTAATAAGATGAAAGTCTGAAAGAGAATAAGAAGTCACGAAGGAGAAACAGAGTGTAAATAAGACCATTTTATCATACAGATCCATGTGCTGACTAGCAAACCTTATGCATGGTGGTTCTATGTTAGAAACATGTTACCAAAATAGTTGAGCAAACCTCGACACAAATTTGGGGTAATCAAGAAAATGATGAGAAACAAAGTAAAAAGAGAGAGTCTTGATAACACTACACATAATACAAATTGTTGAACAAAATCTCACCCAATATTAAAAAATCAACCTGGGGAGCAATTGAGAGAATCATGCCACATTTTGATTACTAATAACAGCCACCAGAATCTTGCCGGGGATGCATGTTTCTCTTGAAGTTAGAGGTATGCATCATACCAATTTGATCATACAACACAGCCACAGGTATAAACAGAGCGAGAATTAGAAAGATTATTGTACAACATGTAGGAATATCCATTGTATCAAGACGACAACATGACATGGCCTGTCCACTTGTGATTATGACACAAAAGAAATGGCAATAGAACTTGCACAAGCAGCTCAAGGAGTGCATTCCCAAAGATGCATTTTCCACCAGGAGTCAAGATAGGGTTAAAATGTGCTTCAATCAATACCCGGGTTCAAAACCAAAAACCAACCATAAACATCAGACAATTTTCATTCTTCCACCATGAACTACAAGGTTCAAAACACCAATGTAACGAATATAAATATAACACGAGAAAGAAACTCTTAGTTGCAGTACTTTTCATTGCCACCTAAAACTAAAAGCAATTCCCACCTATCTAATTTCTTATAGATGGCAACGTACAACAATTAAAGCCCTAATTCTACTCGGCCACCAAACAACCAGAGCCGTAGCAACGAAACAAAAAAAAAAAAAAAAAACCCAATGTAAGAAAATGAACCATTAAACGACACAAGGATGATGAGTTAGCCACATTCTAATCAAAACATGTTTAGGAACAGATGATCGTGGACAAATTATGTATGAAAAACGCAATTTTAGATTGTAAGAATATATAAAATAGACAGAAAAGCACAAAACGAGTCAAGATATAAGGGGGCGGAGGACCTAGACGTTCAAATTAAAAGGTAATAATTCTCATGTAAGCATCAGAGATTCATAAGCAATACAAACAGATATCCGTAGAAGAAACCCTCAAGAACCATTCTGAAAACCTAATTCACATTCTAAGAGAACAAAGTCCTAGACGAATTAGGATTGTTCAACAGATGGGGTTTCCTCGTTAGTGGTGGTCGATACAACAGGAGGTGACGAACCGTTTTCAGCTGTAGAATCAGATGCCGCTCTGGCCTTGACAGTCTCGAGCGTACGCTTGCTGATCTCCCTAGAATAGAGTTGAAGGATCTCGATCCCATCGTCGTCGGCACTGGCTTTACCAGCGGCGAAAGAATAGGCTTCTTCCTCTATAAGACGAGCCGCTTCGGCGGCCTCTTCTTGGGGTACAGTGCCATAGCGCTTGGAGAGAACCGAAGGGTTGGAGAGGGTCTCGACGAGGCGTTTGACGACAGCGTCACGGGTGCGTTGGGAAGGAGGCCAAATGCTGAAGGAGGTGTTGAAAGATTTGGGTGATTTGGTTGATTCCTTAGCCTGATCTCCAACTTGGGAATCCGTCGGAGGGGTGGGAGAATCGTGTTCGGTGGGGGTGCCGGCGGCGATCTGAGGGTCAGACATTTTGGGTGAATAGGAAGAGGTGGGGTTGGAAGGAAAGGAGATTTGGAGATGGAAATGGAAATGGAAATGGAAATAAGAAGAAAGGGGAAGGGAAGTGATTGGGGGGTGGGTATTAAACAGCGGAGCACCGTGAAGAAATTATCGGAAACGATGAATCCCTGAGAATCGGACGGTGGGAATAATTCGGTGTTTTAGGTATTGGAATTGATTGGGAAAGGGAAAGTTCTAGAGGCGTCATCAATGGGGTTTCGTTGAACTACACGGTTCATCCAAGCGCGTCCTTTGGCTGTGAGTTTGTATTTCCTATGAAATTTTTCCTAAACCATTTGTAAATTGATAATCATTAATTCTTTTTAATTTTGATTACATTCCGTTCGATAATATAATATTAAATTCCATTTAAGTTTTTGGATTAATTATAATTTCAAAATTTTGTCAGTTTTACTTTTTTTTTGAAAAATCAGTAGAATATTAATATAATTAAATCATATGTATCAAGGTAGACTTATTACTTTTAATTATGTGGATAATTAAATTATAGGTTTACTATAGTGAAGTTGCAAAAAAAAAAAAAAATTATGATAATAGAGTTCATACAACCACATTTTTTAAATTACAAAAATAACATGTTATTTTAAAAATCGATAATCCTTGATAGCTTTCTAATTTTATTAATTACTTATCATATATAATAGGTAAGAAATGTTCTATGTACTTTATTTAAAAATAGCTTAATATCAAGAATATTATTATAATATATTTATTTAAAGGGTTTTATTCAAAAGTAAAATGTTTGATAATTTATTTATAGACGTAGAACAAAATTTCTAAAACCAAAATTTATTATATATACTTATAAAATGTAGTAACAATATTTTTGTTAGAAATTTAAACTATAAAATGTATAGCCATATCTTTGTAACAATTTATAAATTTCGACTCTTATTATCTATTATTTTATAATCAGTAAACTATCTATTAATAATATAATAGATCGAGATTCTTATCGATTTAACCCTAGATTATTATAATTTCAAATGGATAGCTTTTTTATTAAGAAATTTTAAACCTCAATCGGTTAAAGTATAATTACCTCATCTATGGTCTTAATACAATAATTTATAATTTAATTATTTTACTCGCACCATAATTCCCAAATTTTACTTCTTATTTTATTAAATATTTCAGGTTTGTTCTTTTATCTTTATTTTGCGATTCGTTTTTCTTTCATCGTCTTCCTACTGGAATTTCGTCTTTCCTATTTTTTTCTGTAATTTCTTTTTCATCATCTTTCTTATTTTTAAATTATTTATTTACGTCCTTTAGTCTTTCCATGTTTTTCTTCTTTTTCTTTTCTTTTTTCCTTTTCCATCGTCTTTCTACCCTTCCTCTTTTTTTTTTCTCGCTGCGGTTTCTTTCCATCGTCTTTCTTCTTCTTTTTTTAGGTTGTGTACAAAAAATTGCAAAATCTTCTTAAAAAAATCAGTTAGATTGAAGTAGTCAAATGTAAACTATTGTGTAAAAAAAAATCTTCAAAAAAATCATTGGACTAACCAAATGTAAACGATCGAGTAAACAATCGTGTAAAAAAGAATTGTGTATAAAGAATTTTGAAAAAAAAAATCAAAGTAGCCAATTGTTATTGACGGCCTTGTTGACGAACTATTTTTGGTATTTTAGACGGTGGATCTGAAGATAAATATTTTGCTGATTTCTCATTTTATTCCTATATAGATTTCAAAGGCACTTTATGCTATTCTAGTTAATTAGTAATTAGGTAACCAAATCAAAGCTGAGCCAGCAAGTGAAGCACGGAGGTACGAGGTTTACACATTGCCTCCAAAGCTTTGGCTTTGGGCATAGTGATCCCACTTCCTTCAGACAAGTCTATTTGTTCCTGTTCATCTACTTTCTTCCACTCAAAGCACTGAATCAGAGTTGCTAATGTCAATCCCATAGATCGCTGGGCAAGGGCAACCCCTGGACAAGCCCTCCTCCCCATTCCAAAAGGTATCCACTTGTACGATTCAACACCTTCCCAATTTAGAAACCTCTCCGGTTGAAAGCTGGTGGGATCCTCCCACACTTTCGGATCCCTATGAATGCCCCATGCATTCACCAACAACATCGTTCCTTTCGGTACCTCAAATCCTTCAATACTACAATCTTCACTGCATTCGTGCGGGACCAACAATGGAGCTGCTGGAAACATTCGAAGAGTCTCGTAGATTATAGCTTCTAAATATTTTAGTTTACTCACATCACCTTCCTCCACCATTTGGTTTTCTCCAACGCAGTCTCGTATCTCAATCCAAGCTTTCTTCATCGTCATTGGATGATTCAAAAGTAGTGACATTGCCCATTCTATTGTTCCTGAAGTTGTATCTGTACCTGCAGCCAACATCGTCTGTACACACATACCATTAACTTAAGTAAGTTAAACTATTTACCTCGTAAACTTATATTGAAACTAAAATTATTACCATCTAAGTTGTGAGCCTAAATATTAATTTCTATTTCTATATAATTAAGTTCGGAAACTTACTTTATTGTTTTAGTTCACAGATCGATGATTTTATAGTAAGAAACAAAAGATGGAATTTTGGTCATGTGGTGGCTTAGGAGATAGTACTTAGAGTTGTCGTTAATGGTGAAGACAAGTGGATCAAAAAGGCTGTTTGAGGTTTCTGCCACAATGATAGGTGTTGATATTCTCGTCTAAGAGTGACACTGCAATTTATATTATCTTACAACACAATAACAATAAATCCATATGTATTTTGGAATCCCGATATTAAAAGATAATAAGATATCCATAACAGGCAGTATACACATACCTACGACTTGAATTATCTTTCACTTTAACCTGAAATATAACTCTTTATCATCGATAAAATTTGTGTTTTTATCATATTTTCTAATTCTTTTAATTCATAGTTATCGTTTTTCATTCAACTCACACTTCGATTCAGTCGATGAGTCCAAATTTTCGGTCTACCGTACTCGGCTCATCTGTGATTATATATCAAAAGGGTTGAGAAGTTTTAAGGAATTGAAGTTACCACTTACCAGAACGTGACCCTTGATAATGTCATCGGAGTAATATTGAGGTTGAGATTCTTGCAAGGAAAGCAGAGTTCGAATCATAGACGTTTTCGCCTGTTTCTGTTTTTCCTCCGGCCAACGTGAAACTCTTTTTTTCCTCTCTTCATCAATAAGTTTCTGTAGAAAAACATCTGCTCTCCCACTCGCTTTCATCATCCTCTTCTTAACTCCTTCAAGATCAAACACTCTCAAAATTTTCAAAAAATCTGCCGCATTAGTAGCCCCACTCAATTCAAGTAGCTCCTTCATTATCTCTCTAAATTCAAATGCTTCTTCCACATCCTCCACTTCCACACCAAAATACCTTTTCCCACTAATCATCCTCATCACTGTATTGAATGAAAGTTCCTTCAATTTCGACTTCATATCCACCACAACAAAATCCCCCCCACTACCCCATTTATACAAATTATTCTTAACCCATAACTTCAGTTCTTCCACTCGAATGTTGA
Organism: Cucumis melo; assembly: GCF_025177605.1. NCBI lineage: Eukaryota > Viridiplantae > Streptophyta > Magnoliopsida > Cucurbitales > Cucurbitaceae > Cucumis > Cucumis melo. The sequence continues at coordinate 2,040,940 of NC_066863.1, read as the reverse complement.
GATACATGTTGAGCCGGTGGTTGGAGAGTAGCTCTGTTGTGGCGATGCGGCGCATGTTGCGCCAGTGCTGTCCGTACGGGGCAAATCCCACGGCTGTGTAGTTGTAATTGATGTATTTTCCTGAGATTAAGCGAGGGCGGTTGGCGAATACGATGTCGTTTTTGGTGAAGCATTCGCGGACGGCGGTGGGGGAGGAGACGACTAGCACGGGACGGGAGCCGATTGTGAGGGATAGAATTGGACCGTATTTGTTGGAGAGATTGTGGAGTACTCGGTGGAAAGGTTCTTTGAGGAGATGGAGGTGACCGATTATGGGAAGGGAAGGTGGGGTTGGTGGAAGCTTTTTTTGGTTTCTTACTTTTCTGAGCTTGGAAAGAAGAATGAGAGTAGTGATCAAGAGAAGAGATAGAGAAAACCAAGTAATTGTGTGAGGTTCCATGGATGGATAAGTCATGTGGAACATGGAGGAGATCAAATTCCAAATGCCTTCCATTTTCATTCTTTTATACAACAATATATATGGTGGGCAGAAACGGATAAATTTGTTTGAAATTAAAAATGTTTTCTTATGTTTGTGCACACTACAATGCATGGACAAGTGTTAGATGTACGAGGATCCATGCATCTTGGGATGCATGGGGTGAGCATCCCTCCGTCTCAGTTAATTCTTTTGACTAAATCACCATCCAATTCACCTTCATTTTTTTTTTAAAGAAAACTTGTTCTTTCAAAACACTAAACTATACTCGAGTTTCGGCCTTTGAAATTAAAAAAAAAAAAAAGTTATCCATCTGTTAGGATTTTTTCAAACATCTATCAAATTCATCTATATCTTTGTCAAATCGATCGACTAGATTTGATCAATTTTGACTCAATTTTTTTTATATCATGTTCACCCCTATATGCAATTGTTACATTAATCGATGGTGACTAATGACATATTTTTCTTTCTTTATGATTTGAGAAAACAATGTATAATGCGTATAATTCATATAAAAATGAAATGAGTGCAATTTTATTTGCATCCAAAATTATTGTTCTACACTAATTTACATAAAAAATGAAATTCAAATTTTCAAAACGATGGGTTAATGTTACATTCTAGTAAAAGAATTGTAAATAAAGGATTGTAACTCTTCATTTTCTTTTATCAATATTATGATCATCTCTCTCTTTAATTAAATTTTAGTATAAATTCATAGCTTAGGAGAACTTTTCTAAAAATGAATTGTATTAAAAGAATGTCCGATGCTCCTATGGGATTCGCATTAAAAAGATACATTATGGGTTAAAATGATGAAGACAAAGGTATGGCAAAAACCTTTTCTCTTAACTAATTGTTTGAAAATATATTTATCTTACCTAAGTATTTGAATTATGTTTAGATAAGTTGCATGGGTGTGTGAAGAATAATTTTTACCTTAACAAACTAATCTTAATTGATATGCATAAAGACATGATCATAATTGGTATAGAAGATACTTTAAAGAACAGAGTTGGATTTAATGCAATAAAGTTTATCACATTTTTTGAACCTATATCTATCACTGATTTTTACTTTGTATACGTCACGTTTAAATTTGCATGCTAGAATCATTTAAGTGGTCTTGTTAAACTATCTTGTATTCGAAATTATTCTGATTTTAATTTTAGAAAACAAGTTTCATCATACTTTATAATTTAAGCTATATTTGCAATAATAATTATCATAATATAAAATAAAAAAACGAATAGGCAAGATTTTACATTATTTCGTTCTAGATTTCATGTGAAACCAGAACGCAGACCTTAACTACAACATGGACACAGATATATCCAACAACTTAAAGCACTTTCATGCTTGGGACCAAAACTAAGTTGCAACAATAACAAACATAATGCCCAATTTCATGCTTGGGCTAATTATGAGATAAAATACAAATTAAAAATACAAAACACATAGTATTCAGATAAACGAGAGGTCATGGCATCAAAGCTGTGATAGTAAATGAGTGATGGAAGCACGAGGTTTGCACATGGCTTCAAGAGGAATAGCTTTAGGCATAGTGAGCCCAATCCCTGGGCACAAGTCAACATCTTTTTTGTCATCGAGTTTGCCCCATTCAAAGCATTGAATAAGAGTAGCCAAAGCCAAAGACACCACCCTATGAGCAAGCCCTGCCCCTGGACAAGCCCTTCGTCCCATTCCGAATGGCAACAATTTACTGACCTCCACAGTTTCCCCTTGTTTAAACCTTTCTGGTTTAAAACAATTAGGATCTTCCCAAACCTCGGGGTTTCGATGGACAGCCCAAGCATTCACCACCAACATGGTTCCTTTTGGAATATCGAACCCTCCAATTGTGCAATCTTCTGATGATTCACGTGGCACCAGTATTGGAAGGGCTGGAAATAGACGGTAGGTCTCGTTGATTATGGATTGAAGATAGTGTAGGTTGTTTGTATCAGCTTCCCTTACTAGTCTTTGGTCTCCAACAACCTGGTTTATCTCTGTCCAAGCCTTGTTCATTACGATAGGATGGTTTAGGAGTAGTGACATTGCCCATTCTAACGTGCTTGCGATTGTATCAGTTCCTGCAGCTAGTAAAGTCTGCAAACATAACATTGCTTTAATTAATTAGAGTATTCAAATTCAATACAAATAAATAATGTTAATATGAGATGGGAATATTAATTAATTTAAGGTAAGTTAGATATAATTAAGCTTAATTACCAAGAATTGTCCCTTAATAATATCATCCTTATAATACTCAGGGTCTGATTCCTGCAACGACAACATAGCATCAATCATGGTCTTCCTCTCACACCAAGAACCCTTCAATTCCCGTCTTTCATCGACCAGACTTTGAGCAAATGCATCTCCATCCACTCTCACCTTCGCCAATCTCTTCCTGAATCCTTGAAAATCAATCAATTTCAATACCGACAAAAAATCTGCCGGATACGAAGCTCCACTCAAAAGAGGAACTTGCTTCATCGTCTCCTTCAATTCCTTCGCCTCCTCACTCTCCCCCTCTTCCACTTCCTCTCCAAAATACCTTCTTCCCGCCATTAACATCAACGCAATATTGAACGAAAGCTCCGTCAATTTCGACCTTAATCCCACTCTACCTCCCTTTTGAACTTCCCTGATTGTCACTGATCCGTACAACCTTTTCACCCACAGTTTCACCTCCTCTTCTCTGAGTTTACTAAAGTAGTTGAGACGCTTGGTGGACAGCAATTCGGTGGTAGCTATCCGTCGCATGATACGCCAGTGCTGCCCGTACGCGGTGGCACCAACGGCTGTGTAATCGTAATTGAGGATCTTTCCGGACAGCATTCGGGGGCGGCTGGCGAAAACGATGTCGTTTTTTGTGAAGCATTCGTGTACGGCGGAAGGGGAGGAGACGACCACGAGGGGGCGGAAACCGAGAGTGAGGGAGAAAACAGGGCCGTATTTGAGAGAGAGATCTTGTAACATTTGGTGGAATGGTTCTTTGAGAAGATGAAGGTGACCGATTACAGGAAGAGAAGGAGGACTTGGTGGGAGCAGCAGTTTGGTGTGCTCTGATCTACGGAATTTGGAAATGAGAAAGAGAGTTGTTAAGAAAATGGCTAAGAGAGGGAAATTGAAATGAGAGAAGAAGAAGAAGAAAGAAGTTTGTTGTTCCATATCCATATTGGGATGGAAATTCTATGAGAATTGTTTGAATTATTTATGAATTCTTAGTGTGGTGTGATACTTATGCTCTTCATTCCATGCTTTTATAGATGAAAATTTGGGTGTCAATGTCTCTGTATTTTAAAAAACGTGGAAAAAATGTCAATATTTTGTGTCTACAAATAAAGTTACAAATACCATTTCATACAAAATGGAGACCAGATTATTAATAAACCAAACTAAATAAAAGTTAATACATTTGTTTTGTTCGAAACAAATTGGTTTTCTAATTTGATTTTTAGCTGCCCCATAAACCCTAATCCAAAAAACCGAACTTAACTTTCATCCCTAATGTACGTCCACATATTCATAATATTTCTGTTATTACGTATCAATTATTGAATGATATTATTTAGATGTTAGATTTAGACATACAATAATATCAATCAAATGTCTAATAACTAGAAATTAGCTTCTTAAAATATATACACATACATAAATATATATATATATAAGAAATCCCATCAACTTCCTCAGTCAGCACATATATTGTTGGATTAACGTGACATAGTCTTCATAATTATGCTTACAATTTGCTGATTGAGTGTTTTACCTAATAATATATAATGGCCTAAAATAGACTACTTTGCACTATTTTGTCGGACCCATCTCCATGTAGAAATGATAAGACATCACCCTTCTAAAAAGAGAAATATTCTCTTTTCTTTTCTTTTTCTTTCTTTTAACTTTATTAGATTTCTAAAAATTTAAAAATTATTAATGTTTAAAATTTCGATATAATTTATAAATATTTTGATCAATGTATGTCTTTCTAAAATTTAAAAAAAAATCATTCAAATTTATATATTAAAAGATTATTGTAAATAGGAGGTAGATGTTAAGAATGTCACATTAGGAAAAAAAATCAAGAGAAACTCATATTTCTTATAAAATAGATAAAACTCATCTTTTCATTATCGATTGATTTTAAGAAATAGAAGAAGTATTGGAGTCTCGAGTGTCGCAATCACGGCATTGTTATGTTAGTAGTTAGTTATACTCTTCAAAACCCACTTGGGCATTTGCATTACAACGATGCTTTTTAATTTATGCTTTGCTTTGTACCCTCTTGAATGCCACTAAGTTAGGATGGAAATAAAGAAATAAAGAAATGTACACTTTCACGTGATAATAATTTGTAATTTTTTGCCATGTACGAGACAGACCTGACGGGTTAATATCAAATCAAAGATGGAAAATTGTAAAAGAGGAAAAGCAAATAAGTTGGTATGAGAATTGTAATAATGGGATTTAGAATTAAGATAAGTTTGAGATGAAATCTTATTGGACTAATTATTATCGACTCATTTTTAATCTCAAATTCACTTTATTTTGAATTTATCATTTCTTTTACCTGTCTTTTGCACCACTTTTGTGGTCTAAATTAAATTTAACCTTATAGTTCAGCTTAACTATTAATTGAATTTCAATGGAATGTTTGAAAATAAATTATTTTAGTTTATGTTTACAAGAGCATTTGCATGAGATGTAAACTATAAAGAGTTTAATGAATTTTCTCATATTAAAGAAATTGAGTCAATTTTAATTAATTTAAAATAGAAAAAACAAAATGGAACAAAAAACAACAACTAAACCAAATAAAAATCAATCCATTTGTTTGGTTCTTTATTACACAATGGATTTGGATATTTTTATATTCTAGTCTTAGTATCAACCTTTTAATAATTAGTTGGACTTTGAAGCTCTACTTTGGGAGTATCAATCTCTAGAGCAAGAATTATAACAAAATAGTCATTTCAGACATAAATTGGATAAACTGGCTGTCTATTTTGAATGTAACATTAGAAAACTTGACGTTGGGAAGAAAACTAATGAGAGTAGAATTGATCTTCAATATTAAAAGACGTTTTTCTTTTCAATTATTCTGAAGTCCCAAATGCCTGCGATAAGATAAATTTTAAGGGTTAAAGACTTTTGAAGCTGACATAATACTAAATTGCAACAAATAGGCATACAAAGTATCCAATAATTGCCTCGTAATATTAAAAAAGTCCTAAAAGATAAGATGGTGCGACGGTGAGCATATTCTTCATTGGACAAAGGGGCCACGACTAGACCTTTGAACGGATAAGAGAGTTGAACACAGCAGCCGCCTTTCCTGTTGTTTACTGATTATTTTTTACTAAGTTTTCTTATTATTAGTAAATTTATGTTGGCTTGCAAAAAGGAAGATCAGTTGGTTCGTTTTTGTTCTCTTCTTGTGAGTAATGTTGTTTGATTGGTTTTATTTTGCAAAAAACAAGAGTTGTTCCACATTTTTAAATTCTAAAAATTACTACTTATGAACACAAATCAACACGTTAAACTTGTTACATTATAGAAAATCAGTGCCAAAGTTCTTGATAAGCAATTGAAGCCACACACCGTGCACACTAATAACCAAAAAAAAAAAATAATCCCCAACCCCACAAGGCACACTCTCTACCCTACAGTACAACACACTACCTATTGAATTTCACTTTCAGTCGTATCACTAACCTCCTAAAACAGAAAAAAACAAAAATAAATAAAGGAATAAAGGAATTTCCTCTTGATTTACATGTGGAAAGAGATACCATATTAATTTCATCCCTATCTTTCTCTGTCAATCATGTAGAATTAATCTAATACAATTTCTGCCAAGGGAACAATATGAGTATTTATTGAACATAATGTAAATGTGCTATAGGCCATCTGTACAAGGAAGAAGAAACCTTCTTTAATCCAACTCACAAACCCATTGCGGAATTTTTAATAAGGTAAATATGATATTCATCTAAAAACTAGTATTGACATGTAGGGTTATAAATATTGTACTGAAGCCTTTTTCATTTTATTTGTAACCGATGGAGTAGTACTGATTTGGAGCTCGTTGAATGATTAATCATAAAAAAGAACATAACAAAAACAAGTAAAGAAGAAAGAAGAGAGAAGATGAGAGAAACAAGTTGATCGATGATTATAGTGTGGTTCCAGGTGATGTCTACATCTACTTTTGAATCGGAGAGGGAATGTTCATTCGGACCAATTATCAAAATGATACAAAACCATATATGGCAATTTGTGAATCGACTCCAAAACCATATATGGCAATTTGTGAATCGACTCCAAAACCATATATGGCAATTTGTGAATTGACTCCACTCTCACAACCTCACACACAAAAACAAACAAAATGTTTAATGTGCACTCACACATGCTCAAATTAATTGGGATTTACAAAAAGGACTAAGTCAGTAAATAGGCAGATTTTTTTTAAGATTTGAAAATTCAAAACGAGAGAAACCTCATTCTATCCAATACAATATGGTATTATAGTCCATAAAACTCAAATGGGTATTCAGTCCAATGAAATGAAATTAGGAAAAGGATAAGATTCCAACTAAATCCCACCATTTCTATCTAATCTCAGTTACCAATTCTAATGCAATGTATGGCATTAGAACAAAGGAGGATGAAGGAGATAATTAGTTATGATCCAGGTTGGAATACTGGAAACTCTGTTGCAATTACTTCGAGTTCTTGATGTTGAGCACTCTAGAATATCGTTTAGTGGAGGTCGCTTTAAAGTTGGAATGCATTGAGAATATTATAATTTCTGTAGGGTTGAACACAGCCAAAACCACTTGTCTACATTACTGTTCTTGATAATATCTTTCATATATGGATTCCTATATCACAAAATTCTCTAGAATTATTTGCATCCTGAATAAATCTGGTTAGAATATTTTTAGATCCTTTGTTTTTCAGATATTTATTTGTGTGGGTGCTTAAGATCTCGTCCACACAATCCAGCTCTTCGGGGTTTGACCCCTAGTTCCACTTCTTTCTAGTCTGGTTTTGAGTTGTTATAAGTTGACTTGCACAAGAGAATTCTTGCAATAGTATGGTGCCAACCCGATCATCTTACTCCGATTGTTAAGTTAGTACCAAGAAATGTTTATTCAATAGAACACAAAAGAAACTAAGGTCAAGGCTTTCCTCCGGGTATTGTTTGCTGTCTCCTTTCGGTGGGTCGACCGGAGCAATATCATATAAAATCCCTTTTTTTTACTTCAGTCTCTAGTTACATGTAACGTTCGTTTTTAATACTCGAGGATGCAGGATGCCATTCCGAACACACTCGATTATTTTTGGATTGATATATATCGAACAACATGTACACGATCAATATTTACATTTTCTTGATATATTTATAGACAAAAAAAATGAAGTAATGTGCTATTTCTATTTATATTTTCAAGTATATGAGCAATATATATACTTTACATAAACTTAGATCTCGAAAGGTGTCATCCATTTTTAGGGAAATAAACAAATTCTTCTAAAATGGATGAAGCCTTAATTTGTCAAATAAAGATAAACCCAAAATTAATAAATAAATGGTGGCAACGACGGGAAAAGAGACGAAGAGGAAGAGAGATAAGACTCGGGGAAGAAGAAACAATAAATAAATATTATTAATTTAATTAATTTTCCAAATCAATCACCAAATTTTATCCAAACACAAAATAATAATTTCGTTAATCAAGTAAGCGATTAAAATGTGTCCTTTAAAATCTCAGGATATCAACAAACTTTAAGAATCAAGAACTCATTTTGTATAACTTTTTATTTATATTAATGAAATAGAAGTGTGCTACCATTCACAATTATAATGAATTCAACAATAATAATGAATTACATGTCTATAATTCATGATTTTCATATTAGTGTATATATAGATGTTTATGGAATGAAGAAATGGCATGGGCACATTGTGCACTTAGTCCTTTGGTTGAAGAAGAATTACACCTGAGAGCATGATGAAGTGAAGAGATGCACCACACCAAAATTGAGTTAACGGTTTCTGAGTCCTCAGACTGAACGTAATCTCAAGCTTGAAACGAACCATTGTATTTTTCAATGTCGTTCTTTCTTTTTTTCTACACTTAATTATTTGAAATTTTATGATGGTTGCTAAATTGACTCTAACCGATGTGAAATGAGAATTTGAGATATAATTTAGTTTATCTCATGTTTATTTATATCTCCCATTCAGAAAAACCAAACGGAGATCTTTGTATCCCACACTAACCAAAATTGCAACTAGCAGTGACTAAAGTATTATATCCAGAGATACCTCTATACAACCACTACATCCATAATGTATAAGGATAAATAAGAACCATACATCGTTGCACATCATGATCCCAATGAAATTAGCATAAATATTTTAAATATTATTGAGGTTTACAGAGATAGTTGGACAAAAAAAATACTATGGCCACACCACACAAAGATTTTGGAGAAGATATCCGTGGAAAGAGTTTATATTTAATTGAATATTACTAAAATGATTGTGAAAAAAGAGAAGGGATAGAAACAGATGGCATTTCCCCATAAAGCTTGCACCCAGAAAAAAGCTGAAAGCAAGTAGATGTCCGAATTCACGAGCTAAAGGAAAGGAAGGCAGCAAACCAAAAGTCCACCCGACCACGTCTACCAATAGAGTCAACACCACCATTATGACCAAAATTCATACTCTGATCAGATCAGAAGCCAACTTCATAATCCCATATTCCTATTCCTCTCTAAAGATTCAAACAACCAGACAGCTTCAACGATTGTGGAGTGGATCCCAAGTGTTGGGGACCTTTCTCTTGCTTGCAAAGAGAGCATTGAACAAGTGACTCCGCAGTGGAGGCGACGACAGCAACTGCAGATGTTTCCTGTGCTTCTCCTGCATATTGGACAACGGATGTTGATCGACAAGGGCAACAGCAACCCCCATCGTCGCTTTGTTATTGCCAGAGACCAGAAGAGTGATAACTGCCATTAACAGAAGCAGTCGAGCTTCCATGGAGAGTGGAAATGGGGAGACAGAAGAAGAAACCCAGGTGCTTACTTCGTAACAATGGTGTTCTTAGATTACTTGGAGGGAAAAGTCACATGGCTTTGTATGGCAGTGCAATGCAGCATAGAAGGATAAAAGAAAAGTGGAAGCGAATGCAATTGAGTATACAACCTGCAAAATAGCAACACAGCAGACGAGACGAGGCAACTTTTCCTTTTCTGCAGAAGCCTTTTTAATATTCTTTCTTCCATTCTGCCTTTTCTTTCTAGCTTTCAGTCCCTTCAACCTCTGAAGCCAGAGGGTCACTGTAACTGTAAGGCTACGTATAGCATTTGTTGTTGTAGCATATCCATATTGACTCCTCTTTTCTTCTCTTCTGTCTTTTCCCTCTTCTACCAATCCATGTACAAGTAGGAATTTGGAAAGTGCCCTATTTGTCCCTTCAGAAAACTTTTAACAATGCATGAAAGAAAATGTGCTATATTTTGATGCTTTTCAAGCCACCCTTTATAGTTCTCGCAATTATTAGACATGTGGTTTATGTACATTGCCAACTCAAACTTCAAAAAAGAAAATATATATATATATATATATGAGAACTTTATGCTTTCAAATGGGCTTCCGGCCCAATGCATGATGTGCATTGCTGAATTTTGTACAGAACTAAACACACCCTAAAATCTACGAAGTGAGCCACATTGGTTATCTGTTTTCCAAAAGAAATCTTTACAAGGGAAGAAAATGCAATAAATGTTGTGGGAAAGAAAATATGCCAGCTTGGCCTTCAAGCTTTGGCTTGCCTTCCAGTGCACAAAAATGTTCCATTCCAAGTGGACACTTCGCCCATCAGCTAATGCCTTATAGAGCTTGTGTAGATCGAAACCGAACCATGCCTCTGGAATTCAGATTCCTATCTAATATAAATTTCTATTCACTCCCATATCGTAAATTCCTAACTACTATTGTCATCTTGTACATTCATATTCTAACATCTTCAAAATACGGAATTGGAATCTCTGGAGGTGAAGGCATTACAGACACAAATTTGAACTGCAATAAAACAGGAGTCGATGATATACAAATTAATACAAGTGCTATATTCCAAGAACTCTCAGAAGCTAAAATTTTCAATCATAATATAATAAGAACCTCTATCCATTAACAAAAGTAGAGATTTAACCACAAAAATACCTTGTGCTGTTTGTATTTCTCCCTTATAGCTGACAAAGCGCCTCCTCTTCTGCTAAGGTATAAATCATGTACAAGTAGAATGCAATCCTTCATATCAGCTGGCTTATATCCAGTAAAATGCTCCAATCTGGAGGTCTACAAGATATACATATGTTACAAATGCTCGATCCCTACCAAAGACGATATGATGCATTTAAATCCAGTTCCAAAAATCTTACCCATGGATGCTTCTTGGATTGAATCATAAATCGTGCTAGAAATGTAACAGATGCAGCAACGAGAGACGGTAAGAATTTAACACAGTTGTAGTCTAGTAGGCTTAACTCAGCAAGATAGTAGCCCAAGAATTCAAATTGCAAGGTATTAAACTGCAAATAACAACAAGGTATAAGTACCTTTATTGTGGGACATCTTTAAAATTGACAAAGAATTAGGATGCTACCTCATAAGTCTCTTGAGCAACCAATGTGAATCTCCTGCACATCACAAAAATGCTCCATAAGTTAGAAAACCATGCAAGTGCTGCACATTTTGCACAACTACAAACAGTGATAGATAGACCCATTGCACTTGCCTTAAAAAGGTCTTTATCGTGGGATTTCCAAGTTCAAATTCCAATGACTTCAATATTTCAGCCTCCATCTCAACCACCTTCAGAATCAAAATAAATACAAACACTGATCTAACCAATTTTGATTATGACTAAACCTGTCAGAGAATTGACATAAATTAAACAATAGATGAGTAGAGAATTACCTCTTCTCTATTGTAGGTATTGTCTGTGATATAAACAAATTCTTCAACATGCGGAGGACTGATTTCTTCATACTTTCTTCGCACACACAAACATTCAAAAGAAAAATTGTTAATGGGTGACTTAATGTGAAGCACAAACAACTCAGAGGACAAAAGAACAGTGGGAGTGTCAATGGGCTTACGAAGCAATGAGCATAGCAGAAACGCCCACCAACTGGAGTTTTTGCCTGCTGATTGCATTTAGGGATAAGTATCTGTCAACATATGAAATAGAGAGGTAAAGAGTATCTGAAACTAGTTTGTATTCTTCTGCAACTTCAACCAACCAATCCACCAGAATCCCCCTCATATTGGCACTAATATCATTTTGTACCCTCCCGATGTAATCTGGTAAGGGTCTTCTTCTTGGATCAGTCTGGAATGTTCAAATAAGAATCAGCAATAAGAAAATACCCAGAAAGCAGAAAACCCGAACACACACACGCACACACTTTCATACTGATCCCAGATGTCAGGGCAACATTGAAATAGACTAATCAGATTAAAATTAAGATCTGAAATCCGAATTGAGTATCATACCCTGCTTCTCCAACCCCCCCCCCCCCCCTCCCCCCAAAAAAACAAAACACACACAGAGAACCAATCTTCTTCCATGACCGCTAAGATGTTTGTGAAAATTGGACGAACATAATCCATTCCTAAACAAAACCCCCATGACTAAGTCTAATTTTTAAACTAGGAGCAATTAAAGTGGAGGACCGTGAATATTCGAATCACACAACCAGTAATCTACAACTACAAATACCGGTTCTTAAAATATAATTTAAGCAGAGGAGAAGAACCCAGACCTCCATTGCACGAAGATATTCATAAATATCAGTAGCGTAAACCCTGCACATTTGCGGGTCTTCAGAATTGCCCTCATCAGATAACTTGACATCACCTTCGGCTTCGGGGAGTGTATTGATTTCAGCAGCAGCACTTGTGCCAGCAGTGTCCTTCGATTTTACTCTCCGTCTATGCCTGGTGGCTCTAGACCTGGACTTACGATCGACGGAAGAAGAAGCATTCTGTAAAATAGGAAGCTCACCAAGAACGACTCTCCTCTTGTTAGTAGAGCGGTCGTCGAGGGTAGCAGCAGCAGCGTCGGCGGCTCTCTTCTTAGAACCTCTGGTGAATCGAAATATATTCTCCTTATCCGCCATAGTTTGAAGGAAGATGGGATCTGAAAAGGGCTGGAAAAGGGAACTGAGAAGGAGAAGGGGAATGTTCGGTTAAGTGAGAGGTTTTGGAGTTGGCGCGGGTTGAATATGTACTAACAATGAAATTGGGAATAGAATTTGGGGAAAATGAGAAGCGCCAGTTTTGTTTTACAAAACAACCAAACGAAATTATGTAAATCTGCAGAAACATTAAGGTTGCGCGCTCTTCCATTCGGGAAACCAATCCTTTCAGATTTTAGGCTCAATTTTGAAATTTTTCGAAGACTTTCCCCATTTTGGTACTTCCCGGGTTTTAAAGTGAAACGCCAGCGTTTCTTATTTTCCCCAATCATATATTTTACGGATTCCCTCCCGCACCACCTCCATTCCCCTTTTTTATTTTAATTATAATTTTACTTAATACTATTTTCCAATCATTTATTTAATCCATCTGGATTAAATTTCTCTTTTCTTTTTCTTTTTCTTTTTCTTTTCTTTTCTTTCCTTTTTTTTTGTTTCAAATTCAATTGCCTAATACTTTATTTCTTTAACTAAATTACATTTTTACCCACTCAATTACAAAAAAAACACCCAAAGCTTAGTCAAAATACCCTAAATCCAGTCAGAAAAGTAAGTTGAATTTAGGAGTTGGGGAAAAGAAAAGTGGGGTTGAAATTATGAGTGAAAAGAAAGTAATAAAATGTTAATATTTATAAAGTTTTTTTTATTAGTGTATAGTTCCTCATCCTCATCAATTGCTTGAACTTCTTTAAAAACGATACATCATCGTTATTAGTTGTACAACGTTGTCCTTTTTTTCCCCTAATATTTCATTTCCACCATATCTACAATTAGTAAAGCTTGAACTTTATGCAGGAGTTTGCCATAAATTCACAATCACATCCAAAGATGGACAATTGAGGGGTATAATACTGAGACGGAAAAGGGAAAATGTGGAGAAGATGAGTATGTATTTTGATTATTGACCATGCATGCCTAAAACAGCAAAAATTTGAAAAAGTGAAGTATAAATTGACATCATTGTAGTTAGAGAAAATTGATTATATATTTATATTTATTAAGACAAATTATGTACTTTGGGGGGCTATTCAACGCGTTTTATGACAGGAAGTCAAATAAGAATGGGACACTACTTTGTAGCTAGATCTTTAGCCTGTTTCAGCAATGACAAATGTTAAGTGTATTCCAATGACAAGGTAAAGTTAAAAAAGAGAGCGGGTTTTTGGATGGTCACGCCCCCACATTGGTTGGCCCAGCCCAAGTTTTAGCCTAATGAGACAATGGTTATCTCTTGTGATAAGCCATTTCTGGTGAAATTTTGCTCAACGATTCTTTCTTGTTTGCTTAATGGGTGTGTTTCTGTTGTACTGAATGATCGGCAAGAATTGTTCGATTTTGTAATGGGTAAGGAGTAAGGCGTTTTTTTTCTTTCTTTTGATTTTGTACCTTTAACAAATATTTTGAATTAGAATCCATTTTTACCCGGCAACTCCGAGGGTTCGCCGTTATCTCCGGGAACAATCGACAAGATTTCTAGGGATTGGTGGGAAAGAAGGCAATCCGCTGTGAAATGTTGATGAAATTTTCAGTGATTGTATTTTCTTCGGGAATAAGATTGGAAGACGACGCGGTGGTGCCATCCTCACGACGCGATTGGGCCGATCTAATCTCTCAACGAGAAAGAGGTCGTTCAGGGAAGGACGAAAGAATCAAGTTAACAGAGACCATACATTATCGATTCCAAGATGAATTCACGTACCCGATTACAGAGTGTATGGCTTCAACCTGCGAACGAGTTGGTTGTGGAGACAAATTGGAGAGAAACGCTGCTCCTAAATGGTCAGAGCTCGTCGAGAAAAGCAGAGGGAACGGCCTCGATCAGGGAGCGGATTGTCAGTAAAGACAAATTGGGGAGAATCGTCGCTCTTAAATGTTTAGAGCTCGTCGGAGAAAGCAAAGGCAATTGCGGTGGCTGATTAACCTGCTGAATCACAAAACCACGCCGATTCTTTCTCTACATTCCACCGATTGAAAAACGAAGTACTGAAAACGAAAAATGTGGATTACGTTGAAAATTAGGGTTACGTACGTGAAAGGAAATGCACTGCCGCTGCTGGAGCAAGAACGATTACTGCAAAATTCATCATTCAAATTTGTAAAACTCAGCCGCAAATTACCAAATAACAGTAGAATCCATCGATATCAATCGATCAATCAAAAACAGCCAGCAGCATCACTAACCTTGGGCACAAGCAAATTTCCTCAAGGTTTCCCCGACAAATGGCCTTCTAATGCCCTAAAATGGAACCGTTCGTAATGAACTTTAGAATCTAAATAATCTTCAAAAAATTTGTTCAGATTGAAAGTTACCTAAGCTGCTTCCTTGAACTGAGATTCGGTGCTGGGAATTATTTCATGACGTCATGTTCAAATTCAACAGTAATTATATAAAAACATCTTCAAATCGAAGAGCAGATTGAGGTACCAATCTCGTCGCCGAAAGTGGAATTCATGTGTACCTTTTTGCCATGCTCATTGCTACCACCGCTGCCTCACATGAACCCATTAAAGTGATTCTTTTATTAATTAATTAATTATTATCCAATAACTCTACATGCAAAATTGTTGTTTATAATATATAGAACTAATGCAAATAGAATAAAACACAAATAATTATTTTGGGTTCTCTTTTTTCTGGGTTTTCTTTAATCCAACTCGAAATTGAATTGTTAACTTTCTTTAAAGAGAATGGTTATTTGGTTAAACTCACTTTAGCTTCCACAACAGAGAAAATTGGACTCACAATGAAAGTATACAAAATCTATTGTTCTTTGCATTGCAGCGATGTTGATTGCTATTCCTCTCATCTCCCTCCATCCCTTCCTACTCATTCTGTGTTTTTTTCTCTATAAATTCAATATTAATTTTCCATTTCTTCAGCTTTGAACTTCATCTTGATCAATTCATTAAAAGATCAACAAAAAACAATTTAATACTTTTTGTTTTTGTTTGTGTGAGAATAAAAGATGCGATGGAACGAATCATAATTGATAAACACAAATATGTTTATGGACTTGGAAGAAGAGGAAACCAATTGTCCAGAGGGTGACTAGTGAAATATCCTGTGTTAAATGTGCATTCCATGTGGCCTACTTCAAACGATTACAAATATATATATATAGTGATATTTTAAGAAAATTGTTAGATATGAGGGTTAAATTTAAAGTATCGACGTACATAATAATATTTTAATAAAATTGCAAATAAAGTAAGGTTTGTCATCGTCTATCTATCAACAATAGAAATATATCACTGATAGATCATATTACAAATATTTGTATATTATTGATAAATCACAATAGTCTATTAGCGATATAAGAATTTTCTACATTTTCGATTTTTCTAAAACTTTGTTATGCTCTTAATTATTATCCATAAAATTGTTATTCATTATAATTACATATAATAGTTTCTCTTAGGTGTCTATTAAAAAATATAATAAAGCAGCAAAATTTTTACATTTTAGAACAATTTTGAAAATGAAAAAAACTCACAGAAACACAATAGAGAATATAAAAAATACATTCATCAACAACGCATAATATATTTGGTAACCGTTTGAATATAAATAAATAAAAAATTATATTTGATACACGATCTAAGGAAAGAAAGGCGATGGAAAGAGAAAAAATTGCAAGAAAGAAAAAAAAGACAGATATTTAAAAAATAATAATTTTCACATACTTTTTCAATTACACAAACCGTTAATATTTCGTTGTTTGTATATTTATGATTTTTAAAATTCATGATTTTTTTTTTACTCATATTTTTAAGTCAAGTGATTTTATCGATCGGTGATAAAATCTATTTTTGATAGATTGTGATTTATAATGTTACTATACACTTAATTATCATCTCTAAAAACATTACTTATTAAAAGTATTCACTACAATAAATTTATAAGAACATAATAATAGAGTATGGTGAGTTTGGATTTTTTTTTTTTTTTTTTTTGCAAGCTTTCTCATAAAAATAAAGTATTTATTTTATCTCAAAATTCACTTGATTTGAGCTTTGTAATAGATTGCCAACAACATGGGTATCCAACTCTTTATAACTTACACGAACTTGGTTGGCCAAACAAATCTAATAGCTTCAAATTGAACTTCTTTGATCAAGTGGAAGATCCAATTGTAGTATTGTGTTACATGTTAAGTACAATGGTCAATAAGAAAGTTTTCTTTAACGATGTTGAAGAGATACTTATTCTTTAACCGTTTTCGACCATTTTTACTACTATACATTCTATTCAATCGTTCATAAGAAAAAAAAAAAGGATAAAAAAATTCCATTAATGAAATGAAAGGTTCACGATTGTATAATGTATTGAGATACGTTAAATACAATTTTGTGTCACAAAACATAAGTTTCAAATTTATATTAAATATGTTAAATAAGTTAGGACATATCTCTATTAAGACATTTCAAAATTTAAATACTCATACTCAATTTGCTAAGAAATATGAAAATTAATCCCTACCACCAACACTTGTGCAACCAAATTTGGCATATTAATTACTTAACCCAAATAAATTAGATTAAAGTCTCCCAACACTCCAATCATTATTAAACTGAAAAATAGGATAATAATTCCACCATAATAACTGCATATAATAAATATTTAATATGTACTCCAACTTTACATATATAGTTATCATTTTCCCTCCATAAGGTAACCCGTCAACAGAAGTACAAACGATGGGATATTCAATCCCCATCCCTTAGAATTGAAGGATTGGAAAAACGAACATAAAACATCTCTTTTTTCCCATTTCCAATCATAAACTTGAGGATCGATCGATGTTAGCAGACAGAAGTTTTGAAATATATATTTTCAATCCCATATGTGTTTGAAAAAACAATCATTTTCGTTGTTCTCGTTATTGTATTATTAATATCTAACATATATTTAATAGCTTCGATAGTATATTTTACTCGATGCATGGTGAATTATGTTATAAATTGTACGTGTTTTTTTAAAGTAATGTCGTTTTTTGTTTGTTAAGTACTATAATTGAAATAATGGGTTCACTACTTGTATTATGATTTGTGATTATTCAAGGTTGTTACCTATGTCATGTTATCATACATTATGCTTATGTTGGAATGAGTTTAACAACTCACCAAAAAGGCCTTGGTAGCCAGAGAATTACTTACTGATTATTTTTATGTTAATCATTTCTTATTTCATGTTGTTTAGGTAAGGCAATAACACTCGCAAATTCTGAGTGAGACACCCGACCAGCCATATAGAAACTGCTTAATTTATGCTTCCGCTATTGTTTTTAGAGAGTTAAGATAATTAGATTAGTAGTGATTTTAGCTTGGTTTTGAAAAATTCGAATTGCTATAATGTGTCAAAATCTATCAATGATAGGAATTTTGACTTTGATAGACTATGATGCAAATATTGGTCAATAACTGACAAATTATAAAAATCTTTCAACGATAGAAGTCTATCATTGATAAATTTTATTATATTTCTACAAATATTTTAAAATGTTGTTACATACTTGATTATTATTCTTGAAATTGCTACCTATTACTATTATTATTATTATGTATTTTAAATATTGCTTTTACTTTATGTTTACAAAACATTAAAAACATGTAATTTTAAAAATATATACATTAAGTGAAAACTACATAAAAAAGAACAAAGGAGAGGATTCACTATGTCGATGGAAAAAAACTCTAACGATACCTTTAAAACTTATTAGATAACAAAATTCATAAATCTTATATGAAAATCGTGGACTTGGTCCATAAGTTACTTTCTCTAATGTATCGGTAGAGGCGTATTTTTTTTCTCTACTATTTTCGTCATTATTTATTAAAACAATATTATTTTTTGGAAAAAACTTATAGTTTTTAATACTACTAGATTTTATTATCAGAAATTAAAAATGAGTATTTAATAAAAAAAATATCAAAAATATCATATAAATTTAAAACATTCGAACCAAATAGAAACAAAACTTAATTAAATAAAATTGAAACTAAACCCAAAATCAAAATCTTAGGAAGAAATTTTTTAATTTATTTTTAATAATAAAAAGGAAAAAAAAAAAGGAGACAGAAAGTGTAGATGTGATCGCGTGAAATTGCTTTTGGCATTAGGGCTTGGCACGAGGCTTTCTCATGGGCCCACGTGGGTACTGAGTGGGCAGGGCCCATCATCAAGAAGAGATAGCGCATCGAATTACCCAATGGATCATTATGTCTTCCACATTGCTATCCCCTCATTTGCCTCTGCCCCCACTTCCCCCAACTTCTGTACCCATTATGCCCTACATCGCATCTCATTTTATTCTTCTCATTCTTCTTTTTACAAACCTCCATCTTATAATAATAACAATGCTCTATTGAATTTCCCATCCATTAAACTCAATTTTGTTTCATTTACAATTAATCACATCCTGACTACAATGCCACCACCACCCATCTTCAAATTAATGGAAAAATTAATTGCAAACGAAACAAAATTCAGTTTACGAATGGCGAATTCTCCGTCTCATTTCATTTTCTACATCAACGATTAGTGGATTTGAGAAAAAAAAAAGTTCCCCCTTTCCATTTTGCCCAGAAAATGACCATTCTGCCCTCACTGGGTTCTTTGATTTCTTTTTCTTTCAGGGTATTTAAGAAAAACCGCAAGGAATTTGTGTATGAGATTTTATTTTTGGCTCTTCTTTGCGACTTGAAGTTTTATGGGTTTTTGCTTTTGGTTTTGCTTCTCTCAACCAAGGAAGCTATCGTTTCTACTTCGGATGGAAGATGGTTCATGGATGGTAACGTTTTTCTTTTTTCTAATCTATTTAACATTTTAGTTTTGAAAATTTCAGTATTAATACTATTTTTGAGAATTTGTTATAGAGGAGATTCAGTTTATAATGTTTGAGAAATTTAAAAATAATGTAAGTATTGTATTCTTTGTTCATATATCCAAGTTTTTTTTTTCCACGATTCCCTTTCACTAAAGATTCATTTTATTAAATAATTGTTTAGTTTTTAAATAAGTATTAAACCTAATGTAATTAAATTTAAGAAAAATTATATTTTTAGTTTCAATAAATTTTTAAAAGGTACGTGGTAGTTCATGAGTTTGAAAATTTTACATTTGTAGTGTCCAGATTTTAAAGTTGATTCGTAGATTTGTTTCGTGTCTAAATTTTGAAAATATAAATTTTTTAATTGTTGAGTTTTTAAAAATAAGTTTAAAAATAATTATTTAATATTTTACATTAGAGATTAAAAATATACATTCAAACCTAAAGCTCAATGTAGTCGGTAAACGAAATGTTAATTACATAAATATAGTTTTTTTGTTTTATAATTTACAAATGATCAGGGTTATAGTTTACAAATGATTATCGCAGGTAAATTCCATGGTGATTTCATTCCTATATCTTCTAATTTTATCCATACTTCAAATCTTCACAAATCACTTCCTTCATAGAATCCGAAATCTTCCTCCAAGCCCATTTCTTTCTCTACCCATTATAGGCCAACTATACCTCCTTAAAGCCCCCCTCCACCGGACCCTATCGGAAATCTCCCGCCGTCATGGCCCAATCCTCTTCTTCCAATTCGGTTTCCGTCCAGTACTGGTCGTTTCATCTCCGTCGGCCGCCGAGGACTGCCTATCCAAAAACGACGTCATCTTCGCCAATCGACCTCGTCTTGTTAGCGGCAAATACCTCGGGTATAATTACACAAGCCTCCTATGGGCGCCATACGGAGAGCATTGGCGAAACCTCCGTCGAATCTCGTCGTTAGAAATCCTTTCCAGCCACCGCCTCCAAACGCTTTCAAGTATTCGCGTGGATGAAGTCCGTAAGCTGATCCGGAGACTGTATAATGCTGAAAACGACGTCGTAGACATGAGGACAGAGTTTTTCCAATTGATGTTCAATATCATGATGAGAATGATCGCCGGAAAACGATATTATGGGGAAGCTGTGGTAGCGGACTCGGAGGAGGGGAGGAGATTTCAAGAGATACAAGAGGAAACGTTTCGATTAAGCGGCAAGACTAATTTGGGGGACTTTTTAAGAGTTGTGAAATGGGTTGGATTATCTAAAGGGATTGAAAATAGATTGAGGGAGTTACAGATTAGGAGGGATGATTGGATGCAAAGTTTGATTGAAGAACATCGGAAGAAAATGGATAATGCTCATAGTTCTTCTTCTTCTTCTATTCAAGGTGATGCTAAAAAGACTATGATTGAGGTTCTCCTCTCATTGCAACAAATGGAACCTCAGTATTATAAAGACGAGTATATTAGAGGCCTCATGCTCGTGAGTTAACCTGATTTCTCTCTTAACTCAATTCAAAACTCACAATCAAATAGATTTTGAAATACTGTTTTAATTGGAATTTTAAAATTTGCTAGAAAATATGTAATCAAACTCTATTTTTCATTGAATCTACTAAATCGTCCCTAATAAAATTGGATCGTTGTAGGTTTTGCTATTAGCCGGAACAGAAGGTTCCATCAATACAATGGAGTGGCTTCTTTCACTATTACTCAATCACCCACACTCTCTTCGACGGGCCCAAATGGAAATCGACAACGTAGTTGGAAAAACTAATCGACTCCTGGAGGAATCGGATCTGACCCACCTTCCTTACCTCCGTAGCCTGATTCACGAGACTCTTCGAATGTACCCGCCAGGCCCATTATTGATTCCACACGAATCATCGCAGGATTGCCACGTTGGAGGGTTCCATGTCCCAGCTGGCACAATGTTATTCGTCAACGTATGGGCCATTCAAAACGACCCCACCGTATGGGTGGAGCCGGAGAAATTTAACCCAGATAGATTCAAAAGCGATGGAGAGGGGTTCAAATGGATGCCATTTGGGGCTGGGCGTAGGAGGTGTCCCGGCGAGAGCTTAGGACTTCGTGTCGTTGGATTGGTCATAGGATCGCTAATTCAGTGCTTTGAATGGGAGTCAATGGGCGGAAAATGTATTGATATGAGCGAAGGTGGTGGATTGACCTTGCCCAAAGCTCTCCCCCTCCGCACCCTTTGTCGGCCACGTTCAAATGCCACACATCTGCTTTCCCAAATCTGATTCAAAATGCATGGTCTTGTTTAGTTTGTACAACAACTTTTAATTCTGTACAGAAATTTGACATATTTTAGTAGTTGAAAACATCTACATTATTTTCAATTTGTTGACGTCCTATTTTCCCTTTTTCTTTTGCCTCTTTGTTTTTTGTAATGATTGGTCGATGTCCTCTATTTTAGTAGAAGCAAAAGTACTCTTCGTGAGATAATGTTTAAATTGAGTGAATGATGAAAGAAAGAGCATCATTTATCAATTGATACTATGCTCTTCTAAGTACGTAAAATGACAAAATTCCGGCTATATCCCGCTGTCTCCATCACATCACAATTCCCCATTATTTATTTTTTCTTATTTAATATTGATATACTAACACATATATGTATGTATATGTATGTACATATGTATGATACATGTACATGTATATGGATGTAGATACATAGACACACACATATATATATATTGATTTGATAAAAACAACCAAATTTTATTCTTTTTCCAACCAGTGTCCCACTAGTTCTTGTAAACCACCACGTAGGAAAAGAAATAAAACAAGAAATGTATTTGTTTAAACATACGGAAACAACTAAACACCACCTAGAAAAAGAAATAAGACAAGAAATACCGACCACTAGAATGACTGTTGTCGCCTTTAATTTCATTTAAATACTTTGGTTAAACTTTCATTTCAAGCTAAAAATATTGGAACTTGGACAAAGAGTCGTAAGCTAAAGGGTATGGGAGTCTTGGGATCTATATTTGTGTACTTTCCGTTGTTCTTAGTGTTGTATATATTAATAGAGCATCTTCTTCACAAGATTAGGAATCTCCCGCCCACACCTTTCCCTTTACTTCCCATCATCGGCCATCTCCATCTCTTGAAGAAACCCATCTATCGGACTTTGGCGAAGATCTCAAACCACTACGGTCCAGTTGTGTATTTTCGGTTTGGCTCACGCAAAGTTCTTGTGGTGTCGTCTTCTTTCGCTGCTGAAGAATGTCTAACCAAGAACGATGTTGTGTTTGCGAATCGACCTCGTCTCATCATATCCAAGTGGTTTGGATACAACAATACGAACCTCATATGGTCTTCCTATGGGGACCACTGGCGTAATCTTCGTCGAATCTCCACTATTGAAATTTTGTCCACCCATCGCCTTCAAATGTTCTCATCGGTCCGTCTCGAAGAGGTCAAGTCTTTGATTCGAAGACTTGCAAATGATGAGAACCAAATTCATAACATGAAGAATGAGTTTTTTGATCTAACGTATAATATGATGTTGCGAATGCTCGTCGGAAAGCGGTATTACGGTGAGGATGTGGACGATGTAGATGAGGCAAAGATATTTAGACAATTGCAAATCGATTTGGGTCAATTGGGTGGCAAGTCCATTTTACAAGATTTTATCCCACTCGTGTCGTGGATGGGATTTGGTTCGACTTTAGAAAATAAGATAATTGAATGTCATGTGAAAAGAGACACTTTTATGCAAAATTTGATTGATCAACATAAGAAAAGAAACTTTGATCAAAACAATTCTAATAAAATATATCAAGATGGAAGAAGGAAGACGATGATTGAAGTATTATTAGAACTACAACAGTACGAACCTGACCAATATACTGACGAAACTATTAGAGCCTTAATGTTGGTAATTAATATTCATTTCTTAAATTTATGTTTCCTGGTTCAATTCAATTGTGTTTATTCTTACCCTTTTGGACTTTATCTTGATAAATGTTTTTAAAATAATTTTTTTTAATGTTCATTGTGTGTTCGGACAGATTTTGCTGGCTGCAGGTACAGAAACATCAGTTGTCACAATGGAATGGGCTCTATCACTTATGTTGAACCATCCCGAATTTTTAAAGAAACTTCAAAACGAAATTGACAGTCAAGTTGGCCACGACCGTTTGATTGATGAGTCTGACATGGCTAACCTTCCTAGCCTACGTGGCATCATCAACGAGACCTTTCGAATGTATCCTCCGGCTCCATTAATGGTACCACATGAATCATCAAAAGACTGTATTGTTGGAGGGTATCATATCCCACGTGGCACTATTTTGTACGTGAATTTATGGGCCATTCACAACGACCCTAAGATATGGGACAACCCAAGAAAGTTCAATCCAAATAGGTTTGAGAGTTTGGAAAGTGAAAAATTCGGGTTCAATCTAATGCCATTCGGGTCGGGTAGAAGAGGGTGTCCAGGAGAAGGATTAGGCCTTCGAGTTATTGGGCTTGTATTGGGCTCATTAGTCCAATGTTTTGAATGGGAGCGTCCTGGGGAGGAGTTGGTGGATATGACTGAAGGCATTGCACTCACTATGCCTAAGGCTCATTGCTTGCAAGCTAAATGTACGCCTCGACCCATTGTTCACCGTCTTCATCTATCTCATAAAATATCCAACCCATGAGCAATAATTGAAGTCCCCTTTTTAATAAAGATCATTTTGTTCACACTTACAACCTCTGATTAGTTGTACATATCATTCTTATTCAATGATATATAATTTTTCATTTGTTGATCAATAATCAACTTACCTAAGGTTCTTTTTTTCTTCCAAATCTTAGGAACTAAAACTATCATTTTAAAACTTAGGAAATCTAAATCTAATAGACACAAACACTAAATCTTAAGAATCAAAAGTGCACTTTCTTCGGACTAATCTACCAAATCAAGTCTAGAAATTAAAATTAAGAATTTTTTTCTTTAAAAAAGAGTAGAATTCATGTACGTAAACAAATGAATCCAATTTATTTTTCTAAATTATATTTTTTCTCTATGTCATGAAAAAAGAAAGTCAAATTATATATAACTCAACCTACACTAAAAGTATAACGATATGGTGTCCATTAATATTGAATTAGAAATATATATAGGGTCCATTAAAATATTAATGAATTATCTATTATGGTACTTTGTTGTCAAATGGCTTAAGCCTAGAGGTTGGTTGAGCTTGTGTGTCCTTCTCTCATTGGTTGATTTGGTTATATATTCCCTTCTTGGGTTCATCTAGTTGACCATTTGAACAGCCAAACTCAACCCCATGGCCATGGCTATGGGAGCTCTCTTTCTTTACATCCCTCTCTTTCTTGTGTTGTATTTATTAACAAAGCACTTCCTTCACAACATCAGAAACCTCCCCCCCACCCCTTTCCCATCACTACCTATCCTTGGCCATCTCCACCTTTTGAACAAGCCCATATACCGCGCTCTATACAACATCTCCAATCGCTATGGGCCGGTCGTGTTCCTCCGCTTAGGATCTCGTTCGGTCTTGATCGTGTCGTCGGCTTCAGCAGCAGAAGAATGTTTGACTAAGAACGACATCATCTTTGCAAACCGGCCTCGTCTCCTACTATCAAAGTGTTTCGGATACAACAATACAAATCTCGTATGGTCGTCTTATGGGGATATTTGGCGTAACCTTCGTCGAATCTGCACCGTTGAAATTTTGTCAACCCATCGCCTTCATATGCTTTCTGTTGTACGTTTTGAAGAGGTTAGGTCTTTGATTCAACGACTCGTGAAGCGTGAAAACCAAGTAGTTAACATGAAACATGTGTTTTTTGATCTATCTTTCAACTTGATGTTGAGGATGATTGTTGGAAAACGTTTTTATGGCGATGATGTAGATGATGTTGAGGAGGCAAAATTATTTAGGGAATTACAAGCTAAATCAAGTCAGTTGTCTGGTAAATCTAACATGGGGGATTTTATTCCATTAATGTCATGGTTGGGATTCGATTCGACTTTGGAAAAAGAGATGATGGATTGTCAAAATGGAAGAGACGCTTTAATGCAAAGTTTAATCGAGCAACATCGAAGAAGAAGAATTGTAGAAATCGACGATTCTTTTCGTGATGGAAGGAAGAAGACGTTAATTGAAGTACTTTTAGAATTGCAAGAATCTGAACCTGAACAATATAACGACGAAACTATCAGAGGGCTAATGCTGGTAATTCTCTCTCTCTCTCCTCTTATCATTTTACACACAGATTAACAATATACACTCAAAAGTTCAACAACCTATCAAGAGTCTACACCCTAAAAAATAAACTTCACATTTTTCTCAAAATTAAATACATCATAGATATATGAAATTTTGAAGATGCTTACCCTTTTTCCTATTATTTAATTAAAGTTTAGCTAATATGACATTTGCAATATCAATTAAACTATATACTTAGTGACATCAGTTTTGGTGTAAGTCAACTTACATTAAAATATTAGGAAAAAACGAAGATTATTAAAAACAATACAATTACACACACATCAAAAATATAAATTAATATGAAATCGGCAAGAACATGTAATCAATTGTGATTCCAAAATATAATTTTTTACAAATTGATTTTGTCAAATAGCAAATGGCTTCAAGTGTACAATAATTATAGAAACTTCTTGGGAACTCAGAAGTTTGATCATGATGAAAACAATAATTTCACGTCTCATTCTCTAATATTTATTAAAACAACCTACCAAATCACACCTCAATAAGTTAAAATATATATCATTAGTTGGAAGAAATTTTTAGGAATAAAAAATTTGTCAAACTATTAATAAAGATAGCAAAAGATAGACTTTAATGAATGACATATTGTATTGAGTATTTGGACAGCTTATGTTAGTAGCGGGTACAGAAACGTCGGGGAGCATAATGGAGTGGGCTTTATCTCTTCTCTTAAACCATCCAGAAATTTTAAAGAAAGCGCAGATTGAGATCGACAATCAAGTTGGTAACCAACGTCCGATTGAAGAATCCGACATGGCACGCCTTCCTTACCTACGTGGCATCATCAACGAGACACTTCGGATGTACCCTCCAGCTCCATTACTAGTACCTCATGAATCATCACAAGACTGCTCTGTTGGAGGCTACCATGTTCCACGTGGCACGATGTTATACATCAACATATGGGCCATTCAGAACGACCCCAAAATCTGGGCCCACCCGAAAGAATTTGACCCCGATAGATTTAACGACGTGGAAAGTGAAAAATACAAGTTCAATTTGATGCCATTTGGGTTGGGGAGGAGGGGGTGCCCAGGAGAAGGCTTGGGCCTACGAATGATTGGGCTTGTGTTGGGCTCGTTGATTCAATGCTTTGAATGGGAGCGTCCTACCGAGGAATTGGTGGATTTGACAGAAGGGATTGCAATCACTATGCCCAAAGCCCAAAATTTACATGCTAAATGTAGGCCCAGGCCCATGATTGTTAATATTCTCCCACAAGCTAAGTCCAGCCCGGCCCGTTGACTATATTGCATTGTACGGGTAACGTAGGGGCTAAATCTATGTTAAGCTTTTTAATGCAGTAATAATAATAACAATACGGATAGCGTTTATTTTCTTTTTCTTTCTCTCTTTGTTTTCATACAATGCGTTGTTTATAAGAGTTAGAAATAAATAACAAATTGGTTTATAGCAATTTAGTCAACGTTTGTTGCATATTAATATTCTCCCACATGATTGTTGCATATTAATATTTAAAATACTAAATTATTACCAAACTAAAGAATGATAAATTGCAATGTTAGAGATTTAATCTTGAAACTTTCTAGATAGTTTCAAAGATTAATAATTAAAAGATTAAATTTGTAGGGGGGATTAAAAGTGATTTTGCCCGTTGACCGTTCGCCGTCGTCGTATATTTCCATTCTGCCGCTATCGTGGCTTCATCTGATTAGCGAATTGGTTTGCGAATATTTGAAATCATACGTTATTTTTTTTTATATATGTTTTGTTTTGTTTTGTTTTGTTTTTTTCTTTTGAAAAATAAGAAAAGAGTTTAATTGCTTAATTTCGTTCATTGTGGGTAATTTGGAGGCAGGCGGGGAGGGCATTTCACCGGGTCCTCTCTGCGCCAATTTCCGTCATTTCTCCTTCGTCTGCACCGTCGCGTACGGCTCACCGGCACACCATGTCTCCGACCTGCGACAATTCATATTCTGCCATTGTCTTCTGTTGTCTGGTTGGTTTTAATCTGATAGGCATGATTCTTTCCTCTTCTGTGGACTCTAGAGATTTAGATTATCAGCAACGCCCTGTGCTTCTTCCTCTCTATATCTCGCCCACGAATTCTACTCATCGGCGCGTTTTCGACCGTGATCACCGTCTCCGGCACCTGCAGAACCTAGTCAAGCCCCACTCCTCAAATGCTAGAATGAGACTCCACGATGATCTCCTTACCAACGGGTCCGTCTTTCAGAAATTTTCGACTATACGTTTCTGTTTTAGAATTTCTTTTATATGTTTATTGAGAATTGGAGGTTTTGGGCATTTATATTCGTAGGTATTACACCACTCGTTTATGGATTGGGACTCCTCCACAAGAATTTGCTCTTATTGTTGATACCGGAAGTACTGTGACATACGTTCCATGTTCTAACTGCGTAGAGTGCGGGAATCATCAGGTTTCTTTCGGTTGATTGCTGATCTGCGTTGTTTTCACTTTCAGTTCTGCTCTCTATAGCTAAATATCTGCAAGTTGTTTCGTCGGTTCGAATTTGGGCTTACAGATACTGATACTGTTACTTGAGACGTTTTATCTGTAAGTCTATAACTGTTGAGTACGATGTAAGCATGAGATCTTAGAATTGAGCATAGTCGAAGCGCTGATGAAGGGGAGATTAGAGATCGCCCATCTGATCGATCTGGGATTGTCGCTTCTTACTTGTTTTTCTTGGAAATGACTCTCTGTGTATGGATTCTCAAAGATAAAAACAGTTGGGGCCAAGATAAAAAACTACCCTTCGTTGACCAACGGTCAATTAACGCTAATGTAAACAGTAAAAGACTTAAAAGGAAATGAGTAAGTTATGGTAGCTGTTTACTTAGGATTTATATCCTAAGAATTATCTTAACAACCAAATGTATTACAATCTCTCTTGAGAATACCTCGGAAAAAAAAAAACGTTATTGATAAATTCTGGTCTTAATTGATCATTTCAGGAGCTATGAAGCCTTCAAAATAATTTTTTCGTGTGAAAGTTCAAATCTCATCCAATTTACTTAGTAATCTTGCAAATTGTTTAGCGGATAGTTGTTGTGAGGTGCTGCATTTGGAGATCATGTTAGATTAGTCTTTTGAAGCTAATGCATGTTCCCTTAGAGAAGTTGCTTTAGATTGATTGTCATAGTCTATATATATACAACAATATTGATTGTCATAGGCGTCCAGATAGTTTAAACTACTGACATCTCTATTAATACCTGATAATCTGATATAACTTGTTAAAACAAGTTTCGCTTGATTCATTTTTAGACCATGCTATTTTTAGGATCCGAGGTTTCAACCAGAGTTGTCTAGCACATATCAACCTGTAAAGTGCAATGTTGATTGTAACTGTGATGAGAACGGAGTCCAGTGTACATACGAGAGACGGTATGCGGAGATGAGTACTAGCAGCGGTGTGCTTGCTGAGGACGTCATGTCATTTGGAAAAGAAAGTGAACTCGTACCCCAGCGTGCTGTCTTTGGCTGTGAAACTATGGAAACTGGTGATCTTTATACCCAACGTGCTGATGGGATTATGGGTTTGGGCCGTGGTACACTCAGTGTGATGGACCAACTTGTTGGAAAGGGTGTTGTGAGCAATTCATTTTCATTATGTTATGGAGGGATGGATGTTGGTGGGGGTGCAATGGTTCTTGGTGCGATCTCTTCACCCCCTGGTATGGTATTTTCCCACTCAGACCCATCTCGAAGGTATGGTAGTTTTGAATCTGCCTTTGTCTTATTCATTTTCACTGGTTTATATTTGTGTACATCTCATAGATACAGTCTAGCTTTGGGATGGAAACAGCCCATATTATAATATAGAGTTGAAGGAAATACATGTTGCTGGGAAACCATTGAAGTTGAATCCGAGGACTTTTGATGGGAAGTATGGTGCTATCTTGGATAGTGGAACTACATATGCTTATTTTCCAGAAAAAGCCTACTATGCGTTCAAGGATGCTGTAAGTTTTTTCAACTTCTATATCTAATCTCTGGTTGCTAATCTTAAATGGTCTTGCCTTCACCCAAAGGATATCAATTTTGTGCTACTTATGATTCCTTCTACTTAAAGGCACCCTTGTGCTTATCGCAATATTCTAGCTAACTCTCTGTGCTCTTCTACTCTCTGGGGTTTATCACGTCCATCTATAATACAATCTGCTGTCATCAATAAGGTTCAGTATCTCATTCATTCTGCGTTATGGTATGGAATATTGGAACACGAACACCTCAAAGTCATTGGAACTATACAAATGCTTGTTGAGAAATCTACTATAAATATATTTGGATCTTCTATGTGTTAATCAGATCGATCAAGTGTTGAGTTTACTCAGTCCCAATATTTCATTCTCGTGTCTCATTATCTCATCTTTTACCATTCTGCATTGATTGACTATGTTCTTTACCTTTATATTTTATCATCGAATGAAGACTTCCTCAAGTAGTTCTTTATAATCACATTTTGATGAAACTATCCATGAGCTCTTACATTGTAATCACTTCATTTGCACTTCAATACATATTTGGAAATCTCTTCAATACGAATATAATCGTTATGATTTGCAATTCATTCTTTCATATACTTATGGCTGTCTTCTTGTAGGCGACTCAATAGACTTGACATAGCTTTTGTTATTGACTCCCAGTTTAGAGACTGGTGGAAAAAACATGTGGGAGTTGGCACAGTTTTATTTTATTTTTTAATTTGAATGAACACATCTGATCTACTGTTGAAATTGATACCAAATTCATCACAATCTCTTCTATTTAGCGAAAAGATAGAAGTGCCCTTTTCAACGACTTTCCGTAGGTTTTGGAAATACTAAATTTTTTGTTGAATTAAATGGTTTCTTGACTTGATACACATTCCTGGTTTTCTCCTCCGTTCTATTCGGCAGCTCTTTATGACAAAACATGGTGCATCCTTGTTAACTTATGGTTTAATTTGCAGATAATGAAGAAAATTAGTTTCCTGAAACAAATTAATGGTCCTGACCCGAATTTTAAAGATATTTGTTTCTCTGGTGCTGGAAGGTATTTCTATTTCTTGCTAGGAGCATCTTATTTTAGGTTTATCCTTTCTGGGTTGATTGTTGAGCATTTGTTTTTTTGTGCTAGGGATGTCACTGAACTTCCAAAAGTTTTTCCGGAGGTTGATATGGTTTTTGCCGATGGACAGAAAATTTCACTTTCTCCAGAGAACTATTTATTCCGGGTATTCATCTTTGAGTTAATTTTTTCTCTCCCTCTCTCTCTAATGAATTGTTATGATGTATCTAATTTTCTATATTTTTTCGTAAATTTTACATAAATGGTATATACTTTCTTCTCTCATCAACCATCTCTGCAGCATACAAAGGTTAGTGGTGCATATTGTCTGGGGATCTTTAAAAATGGGAATGATCAGACAACACTTTTGGGAGGTATGGCAAAGTTTCCCTGGATTGTGAATAATTCTCTTTTGCGCTGTATACATTGTGTTTCTCTTGCGTTTTTTGTGGTTGTGTATATATGATGGTTTTATACTGCACATTTTGATAAAACTTAGGTGTTTAATAATCACAATTATCAAAGTTAACAAAGCGAAGTTGTACTTAAGAGTAAAGCTGATGGTTTCTTTCCACCGGCAGGAATTATTGTTCGTAATACTCTTGTCACTTACAACCGAGAGAACTCCACAATTGGGTTTTGGAAGACCAACTGTTCTGAGCTGTGGAAGAATCTGCATTATCTTTCTCCTGCTCCTCCGCCAGCTCCTTTACCTTCCCATGTTCTGAATACGAGTAAAGAAGTTCCTCCACCTGGTTCTCCAAGTGTGCCATTTCTTTCTGGTACGGTTTTACTGTTCATTTATATGAATTTTGCTGTTTATTGTTACGAGTTCTCTCTATCGACCTTAATGAGGACATGTTTTGTAGATAATATGGATTATGCTATATGTTTGTAGATTCATCGAATACACCATTTTGTTTGGTAGATGATTTGGTTTCTGTATTTGAAAACTGCTTTTTGAATTCTATGATCCAAACTGTGAAGATCTTAAAACATCGTTTTTATGTCTTCAGTATATCTAGGTTATGCATTTGAAATTTTAAAAAGCAGAATTTTATTAAAAAACGATAACAATGTTAATTAATATACTACTTCATGTTGTAAATTCAATTCATTTTTGTTTTAAATTGAAATATATACTATGTAATAAATGATGTGAAAAAATAAAAATTATACAATTTTTTAACATAAAATATGTCCGTAAGTTAGTTAATGATAGTTTATATTTAACCTAATATTTTCGTGAACAAGTACTACTAGTTTTATGGTTTATAAATGCATTATCAAACACAATTTGAACAAATGCTTAAATTGGAATTCAGTTTTTGAATTTGATATCAAACAAATATTTGAAAACAATAACTCTGTTTTTTAATCGCTTGTATTCAAAAATTTTATTTTGAGATTGTCTACAAAACACTTCTCAAGTAACTTACCTTATTTCTTAAGTTGAAATTTCTTCTTGCTTAATGGTTTCAAGATTATGATCCAGATGACTTTTATTTCATGTCGTATTTATGTACTATTTCTGCTATATTTTCTTGTGTTTTATGTTTCCCTGTGTTTCAATGTATAGGTGAATTTCAGGTTGGAGTGATAACATTTAATATGATGCTTCATGTCAACAAATCCTCCGTGAAACTTAACATCACTGAGCTTGCAGAATTTATTGCCAATGAACTTGAAGTTAGTGTCTCACAGGTAATAGTGGTTTTAGATTTAACTTTTTCACCCTTCATGTTATCTCTCGTCGACTCTTGGCACTATCATCAGTATTAGTAATAGTTTGATTAGGTGATTTTTAATTCTTTCTCGAGATAATATCGTAAAAGGCAAAAATTAATAGGGTGAACTCAACTTAAGAGGAGTTCGTATACTTGACTTTATAAAGACTTGCACTACTGTTGCTATATCTTTATGTTTCAAGATTTGCTTACACAATACTGCCAATTGTCTGATCTTAGGTTCACGTGCTGAACTTTACGTCTGGGGAAACTGATTTCTTCATTAGATGGGCTATCTTCCCTGCTGACTCGGCTGGTTATATATCTAATTCCACGGCGATGGTAAAAGTTCTTAGTCCTTAAGTGCCCAGGTTATTTATATGAAGAAAGCAAATTGGAATATCATTAGTTAGCTATTTCTTTACTCTAAATGATGATTTGCAGGACATAATTTCTCGCTTGAAGGAACATGACTTGCAACTTCCTGAAAAATTCGGAAGTTATCAGCTGGTTGAATTGAATGTTGAACCCCCGTTAAAGAAGTGAGATACACTCCCGAATGTTATACTTTCAGTTCTTACTGCATTTAAAAGCACACATAGGGTTCCACTAGCATATTACTTATGTTTTTCAAATATATCATCACTGGATCGTGGGCATTTGGTATTAATAGGTAAAAAGGTTTTCTAAAGAAAGAGCAATGATTAATAAACATTAAAAGGTTTTCTAAAGAAAGAGCAATGA
The DNA here is from genome assembly GCF_025177605.1 of Cucumis melo. Taxonomy (NCBI): domain Eukaryota; kingdom Viridiplantae; phylum Streptophyta; class Magnoliopsida; order Cucurbitales; family Cucurbitaceae; genus Cucumis; species Cucumis melo. Next base: position 2,007,564 of record NC_066863.1, on the reverse strand, counting down.
TTAATAAACATTAAAAGGTTTTCTAAAGAAAGAGCAATGATTAATAAACATTATGCTTACATTTACTGACTGATTCTCAGCGAAAGTTCCTTCAAAGCTTAGCATTCACATCTAAACTGCCGCAACTGCTAATTACTTGTCGTATCCGTGTTATGTTATCTGTCTTCTCATATATAGATAATTTGCTTTCACCCCGGTAGGTTATATGGTCTTAAAAAGAATGCTATCAATTAGTTATATTGATCTCGTTAGCGTGTGAGTATGCATATGTTACTTCACAGTCTTGTTTTCTCCATCATGTAAACTTTTTTTTCCCTGGTCTGGATTTATACAGGACATGGATGGAGCAACACTTCTGGTCTATAATGACTATTGGACTAGCAGTTACCTTAGTAGTTGGATTGGCCGCCGGAAGCACATGGTTGATTTGGAGATATAGACGGAGGGACATGAGTTCCTATGAGCCAGTTGGCGTAGTAGGACCTGAGCAAGAGCTTCAGCCGATATAGATCCTAATTTTCCCCCCTTTTTTGGTTGAAGTCATGGTTCTGTTTATCGGATGTATAGTTTAGAATTAAAGAAAAGAAATGATTTGGTTAGGGAGAGAGAGTGGAGTTCAAAATAGCTTTCTAAAACTGAGTGTATAATGGTAGTGTCACACTGTCGCTCATACCATCAAATATTTAGGACTGTAGAAGGGATGATGATATCTTGTACACTGATAACGAGTTGTAGTAAAACCACAGGAAGAAGGAAAAAACATGAATTTGATTGGAATGAGATTTGTATTTGAGAAATCGAACCAGGGACAAAGTTGTACAGCCTTGATCTGTTGCCATTGCCCATTATTATTACAGGTTGGTTTTGAGAATATTCGTTTGACTCATGAGGTAGATTTGTTGATTTATGGACAATAAACAAAAGGCAAACATATTATACGAATCTTTTGTAATGTAAACAAAAAAAATTGTGTCACTTCACTTTTTAAGGTTGTACATTGCTTACAGATTACAACATTAAATTCTGCAGTTTTTTATCAGAATTTTGATCATGTTTGCCCCTCACAGTCTGTATTGGTCCCAATTCAAATATTAATTTCTTTAAAGTTCTTAGAAGTATCAAATCATATAAAAATAATAGGCTAAATATCTAAAAAAACACAACAGGATAGAAATTGAGACTTGATGGGCAGACTTGGAAAGGGTGCGACAATGTTTGGTTTTCAATTGCTGTTTTTTGTCATTGTCATTATTTTTTAATTTTCAATTCTAGTAGATTTCTTGTTACAAAGATGTTTAGAAACATTTATAAAATGTCCGAGGGTAATATTACAATTTTTAAAAGATTTAAAGCATATCGAACACAAAATACAATGTTTATTAAAGGATATTTTCCCCCTCTAGTTTAGCCAAAATAATATGGTGTATTAGATTGTTGTTGGAATCACATTTTTGCCCCTATTACAAGTACAAGTAACCTAGTAAATATAGGAGGGGCCTAAGAGCACATATGTCACATGTTACATGACCCACCCCTCCCATGGCCTATTCTCAAAAACACATATATCAGCTTTATATAAGTGATAAGATAACACAACCCAATTGAATTTGATATTAAACCAAACGCCATTTCCACCATTTCCACCATTTCCCCCATTTCCCCCATTTCTTGGATGGGTAGAGAAAAAGTAAGAGAGAAGAATCAAAAGAAATGTAATTTTTGGGGAGAAGGAAAATCATGTTGTGTCGTATCCTCCCCAATGATAAAGCGTATGACATCTGAGATAGGCTTCATCATCTTTTAAGCAGCTTTGTTTATTGGTATAAAAAAAAAAAAAAAAAAAAAAAAAAAAAAAAAGAGATGTGATAAATCACCAATCACAAAGCTGAGACCACATGGGATAATATCCATTAATAAAACCCAAATACATATTCCAAAAATCCAAAAAAAGAAAAAGAAAGAAAAAAGCAATGAAGTATAGATACGTACACAATCAAATACGACTTGTGTGGAGGAAGATGACTTTAGCGGTAGAGCATATGTTGTAGAGGCAAAAAAACAATAGATTCGCTATGCTGCTGTAAAGCGATTTACTTTGGAGAGATGGACAAAAATACCCCTAGCTAGACCTAGTGGCTATGGGTAAAACTAGTCGGCGAGATTTGCGGTGAAATAAGAAGCGGGTGATGGGGGATAGTGTAATCCAGGGATAAGTGTAAGTGTTAGGTAGCTGCCAAACACTGCGATTCCAAAGGGGAAACTCCCAACTACAATTTGACAAATTTTGTAACCCCTTACTGCAAACTCTACTATTGTTGTCTCTTAATCTTCAATCTCTTACTTTAATACATATAAAATAGAAATACAATACACACACACATGTAGTATTTTGTTCCCATTACGAAAAGAAAGAAAGAAAGAAAGAAAAAGTATTTCAAAGTAAAAAGAAAATGGCGCGGGAGAAGCGCATGGCACGCTACTAATGTCCGGGAGTGGACCCTAGCATTAATCTACACATTGCCCTATGATCTTTTTTTACTTTTTGAATTTTCCTTCTAAAGTTTGGTATGGTGTTGACCAAACACGACCCTTCTATTGGCTTTTACCGTTGCTCTCTTCTGCTCCTCCAATCCAACCCTATCTACCCTTTTCACTTCTTCTTCTTCTTCTTCTTCTTCTCACCATTTCTCAATATTTCTCTGCCTGGAGCTATTGGTGTTATTTATCTCCTTTCTTACTCCAGGTTTCCGTCACAGTTAACGGCGGCCCCCTAGTGAGTATTATTATTGAAGACAAAAGACGACGACTCAGATGACCCAGATCGTAATTATTTATTAAAATACCCTGAAGCTGGCTACAGTTTTGCTTTGTCTACCAGTGTAACTCCATTTTTTTATCATTATTATTGTTACCTTTTGAATCTTCTTGTTTCCTTCTGCGAAACGGCCTCTCTGTGGATTTGTAGCTATTTGATAGTGAGTTTTATACACCGTTTTTGCTGCTGATTACGATATCCTTCCCATCGTATCGTTCAAGAGCTTTTCTTCTTTTTTGCTTCACTCTTCTTTGTCCGATAGTTCCGATTTGAAATGGAGAGGAAGCAAGGTTTTTTCTCGGCGCTAAAGGGGGAGATAGTAAGAGGGCTTTCACCTGGAAGGTCAAGAGCTAAAAGTCCGGCGAGAAGTGCGTCTCCCATGTCGGGTTTACTACGGCGGAGAAAGAACCACCAAATGTCGCAGCCGGAGTTGGTGATTGAGAGATCTGGGAGCTTAAGGCCGGAGGAGGCATTGTCTCCCTTGAAGGAAGGGCCTGATGGGAACGAGAGCAGAGAGTCTAAGGAGGGTAAATGGGGAAACTGGATGAGGGGTCAGCTTTGTAGGGCACCTTCGGCTGTTTCTTGCTCTGCCCAGAAACGATCTGATCTGAGGCTGCTGCTTGGAGTTTTGGGTGCTCCGTTAGCTCCTGTTCATGTTAGCTCCACAGAGCCTCAGCCCCACCTCGCCATTAAAGACATCCCCATTGTTAGTCCTAATTTTTCACTCTCTTCACTAACTTTTTCCACTGAGAAGTCTTGTCTTCATTTATGTTGTTACTCAAGTTTATTCTAAAATTAAGATCTCTGTATATATAAATACTTTTTTATGTCTTCAAGATAATCGTGCTGTAGAGTACACAGAGAGAGATCTTAATGTTTCTGTCTCGTGTTATTTTTCCAAGATGAGATGTATGGTTTGTTTTCTGGATACTGAGTTTTCTGGATTTGTAGTAGATAATAAATCTTCATGGGGTTTTTCCTGCAGGAAAATTCATCCGCTCAATATATATTGCAGCAGTACACAGCAGCCTCGGGAGGGCAAAAGCTTCAAAACTCTGTTAGCAATGCTTATGCCATGGGAAAGGTGAAAATGATAGCATGTGAGTTTGAAACAGCTAACAAAGTGGTGAGGACTCGAAATTCCTCCAAAGATGCAGAGTCAGGTGGGTTTGTCTTGTGGCAGATGAAGCCTGATATGTGGTATGTTGAGCTTGCTCTGGGTGGTAGCAAGGTTCATGCTGGTTGTAATGGGAAGCTAGTGTGGAGGCACACACCTTGGCTGGGCGCTCATGCAGCCAAAGGGCCTGTTAGACCCCTTCGCCGTGCCCTTCAGGTGACATATCAACTCACTTCAGATTATCAATTTGGCTTTCTCATTGAAGATTTCTTTACGAATTTCATTATCTGTGCAGGGACTTGATCCAAAAACTACAGCAAGCATGTTTGCTAATGCAAGATGCATTGGGGAGAAGAGTGTTAATGGCGAAGATTGTTTTATCCTCAAGCTTTGTACAGATCCTTCAACGTTAAAGGCAAGAAGTGAAGGACCTGCAGAGATAATCAGACACACTATGTTTGGATACTTCAGCCAGAAATCCGGCCTTCTTATACATTTAGAAGATTCACATTTAACTCGAATCCAAAACAGTGGAAGCGATGCTGTCTATTGGGAAACCACAATCAATTCATTCCTTGATGATTACCGACCAGTAGAGGGTATTATGATTGCTCACTCCGGTCGATCTGTAGTAACGCTTTTCAGATTTGGGGAAACAGCCATGAGCCACACAAAAACCAGGATGGAAGAAGCTTGGACAATTGAGGAAGTAGCCTTTAATGTCCCTGGTCTGTCCATTGATTGTTTCATTCCCCCTGCTGAACTTAGATATGCTTCCATGAGCGAAGCCTGCGATTTCTCCCGAGGACAAGGGTTGAAAAACGTCATGGCAGCAGCAGCGTATCGTGCCAAGGTCGCAGCACTAGAGAAGAATCACGACAACAAGGTCAAAGTTATCTGGAAACCAGATATCTGAACCAGCAGTCAACAACAACTCCTAGCAAGCAAGCAAGCAAATGCTTTGCAAAGCAAAGTGACAACACTAACTATTTAGAAGAGGATCCAAATCCAAGGTAGCAGAACTTGTGGTCTATTTTACGCGGCAAATTGTAAATAGATCAATAGTCATTCTCACACATTTTATTCGGTGATCGAGCGACTCGCTCTCTCCTGAATCTTGGCTTTTTATATTTAGCCTTTCTTGTCTTCAAATCCAACAGAAAATCTCTTTTCAATCGAATCACCATTGTTTTCTCTCTTGCAATGTGAGGAGTATTAGTAAATGTAAATGGTCCTTTGCTCTTGTTTTCTTAAGGGATTGTACTGATAGTACAACTTTAAAGAAGGAGCATTGTGTCTTAAGTTTCAACTTGAAATAATGAGCATATTTGTTCATCAAGATCAAGCTTCAAGTGATAGTTAGGTACAGCATTTATCCCCTCTTTTTTGCCATGAAGGATGGTGATGCTTCAAAAGAAATGTCATTATATGAAACGTCACAATCTGTTTTATTTTATTAAGATGCAATACAAAGTTCAAAAAAATGTTTTATATTAGATTAAGATTATAGTGGACTTCCAAAACATAATAATGATGAACAATATATAATTATTAAAGATGATATTGAGAATTCTAAGGACGTGTACCTCGTGATAAACGCATTTATATGACTTGGATATTGGGTGTCTAATCATTCTTTCTTTCCATTAAAACAAAAAAAGAAACTCATTTATTTCTTTATTTCCTTCCCCAATTTGAAAAATAAAAAATTAGAGAGTGATCCTACATGCTTTCTCATCTCATAGGAAAAGCACCTTTGTTAGTTTCAATGTTTCAAGGAATATGTTCGTCTAATCGTCGAGTACTAAAAATATACGTTTTTTTTTAGTCTTTAGTTTTATATGAATAGATCTATTTGGTTTTCCATCTTTCAAGATGTCTCCTTTCTTTTAGTTCTTGAAATTTTAAAAATAGAGTTAGCATGTCTTTGAATAACTTTATTATATTATTTTAAATTATTATATATAATTTCAAATTAGAAGAATAATTTCTAAAAATAGTTTTTTTTTTTTTTATTATTTTTAAGTATCGTTCGATTATTTTTTAAAAATAAAAAAACGTTACTTTTAAGACCTTTTAAGCTCACTTTGAAAACTGAAAGATTAGAAAAATGTGTTTTAAAAACATAGGGATGATAAAATAAGTCTATTCTTAAAAACTTGGAAACTAAGATTGTGCATTTTTAAAAGGGACGTTAGCAAAAATAACCAAAAAATTAATGATAATAAGACCCATGTCACTACATTTTCTAAATTGCAAAAATAGTATATTTAATCCTTTGTCATATTTGCAATATGCAAAAAAGAGGTGTTATAGGCTATTCTTTTATAATTTCTTTTTGTTATCTGATAGCAATTTTTCTTTTTAAAACCTAGAAATCAAATGAATATATTTATTAAAACTTAAAGACTAGAAAGGTAATTTTTTCAATATAAATTAATATATTTGAAAAAAATCGCATTGGCATAAGATATTTGTTTAATTGATATCTATTCAATGGATTCGTTCCATCAATATTTCGTTCTAATAGCATAGTTCATAAACTTTATGGTGTAGACATATAACGTTACATTCTAAAATAAAAGACCAATAATTAATGTGAGAATGAGCATGGTTGAACTGCATATGTGTTGGCAAAAGTAAAAGTCCAAAATATTCTTTTACTATTAAATATCTTCCCTTAGATTTTTCCAAATTTTAAATAAAGATAAAAGATGACAAATGAAAATGATTATAATTCTAAATTTTGTATCACAACAAAATGCACAAACTTTTAAATACATGTTAAAAGAAAGCTTCACTCTCTAAACGTTAAAAAAACGTTTAATAAATCTACAAATTTACTAGTTTATGAACTCGATCGATAAACTTTAAAATGCATAGACATGTTCAAAACTTACTGAAGTTAAAATTGCCTATTTTAAACATTAAAATATAAGTTCGAATACTTTCGGTTAAATGCATAATCTTGATTTCTTTTTCTTGAGTAAAGTGCAAAAACTACCTTTAAAATATGTGTAGTAGTTGTACTACACTCCCAAACTTTTAATTGTAAAAATTAAGCTTTCAAACTTATACACATATTAAATTAAGCCTTCAAACTAAAATAATTGTAAACAATGATTAAGGTTGAGTTATGAATTCTCTAACTCTTATATGTTAGTGAATTCATATCTTAACACTTAGCATCGTCTTTGATCAGTATGACAATGACCATCAACAAAGATTCAAAAAGCAAACAGTACAATACTACATGTTAGAATTTATCTTCGTGAACATGTCTTCTCCTGGAACGATTATAGGTCACAATGGTACTTTTAAGAGGGGTGTCTATGGAAACAGTGAAGCTTTTATTAAGTTCAAATGCAAGATTATCTCATAAATGTGACATTTACTCTCCGTTTGAGATCGAAAGTTTATATCCCTATCAGGATAATTAAAAAAGAATTGTATTAGTTATCCATAAAAGTGGTACTAAGTGTAATTATACCAAAATTTACACGGATCGTTCTACAAAGGAAATCCCTTATCGCTGCCGCTGAGGTATACAATGAAAACGTTCGATCTCAACATCTCTTTCCGCTCGAGCTAATTGTCGTTTCTTCTTTCAATTTTCGCACCCTTTTTCTATTTCATTCTTGATTCCACTCGTTTCTCCGTTTGTGGCGTCTCAGCTGCGAGCAATGGTACTCACCAACTTCAATGGAGCTGGCGTTGGATTCGGTACGATGGGTTCAATGATCTTTAGTTCGTTGTGATATATTTTCTACATTTTTATCTTTTCTCTGTCTTTTTAACTGATTCTTGCTGTTATTCTTTTTATTTGGAGGTTTTGGTGTCGGTTGTGGGTTCGGCATAGGATGGGGTTTCGGAGGTATGTGTCAGACCCCAGTAATTAAGCATCGTTTCTTTTTCGGGCTTGGTTTTCTCATGTACCTTTGTAACTTTGGGAGCTTGTTCATGATTTCAGGCTTTTTGTTTATCTGCATTGTTTCCTAGTTAGGTTGGATTTAATATATTGGCTATGTGAAGTCGGCTGAAAGGAATTTGGGGAATATTATGAAATGAATGCTACAGAACCCTGAGGCTTTTGAATTATGAATTGGGAAAGATTTGTGTAAGCAACACATATCAGAAAGGGGGTTTGGGTTTGATGATTAGTTTGTCTTTTGAAAATGATTTGTCATGTTCTTGTTAAGCTATAGTTGGTGCTTGGCAATGTAATGACTGGCTGGTCCGAGATATACCAAGTTAACAAGTTATTTACTTGGATTAAAATTGAGCCTTTTCTTTTGGCAAAAGTGGTGAAGATGGTGGAGTTGCTTTGTGATTGGTAGGGGCAGAACAACGAAATGTAAGGCTGCAAGTTATAACTATACTGTACTTGTAAACTCATATGCTTATGAATTGGTTACTGCTGATATATCGACATCATTGATTTAAAGATGTCTACATCTAGCCACAGACATCACTTGGAATTCCAGTGCAACCTCCAACAGCGAGTAGTTCTTGAATACCCCATGTATTATGTTTGTATCAATGTGTGTGAAATCTATCGTTAAATTTGCACTAAAAGAAGTATATATACCTGTTGGGTTTTTGTCTTGTTCAATGAGAGCTTTTACATCAGTAGTCGTGGAGTATCTTGTCTTGGCTATTGAAGGATTAATAGTTTTTGAGTTTAACGCAGGGTTCTTATTGACAACTAAGCCAACCCCATGATGACCTATGAGTTTTTTTAACATCGGAAGTTGGAAGGAGTCGAACACTTCCGCAGATTAATTGAAAGCGTGTAAGCTGCCTTGGATACCTATAGGCAAGAATCTTGACGGGATAGAAACAAAATTCTGTGCTTCTGTTGCAACTCTTGTTTCGCTATTTTGTTTAAGATATTAGAGGAGTCTGGAACTTTAAGTTGGTCACCATCCTCGATATTCGAATGTTGTAGGACTAGATGGGTTGTTCCGTGTGATTAGTTGAGGTGCGTGTAAGCTGATTTAGACACTCACAAATATAAAAGAAAATATACGTAATACTATCTTGTTCCCACATTGCTATATAGAAGACTTCGTTTTCAATGATCCGTTAAGATTTCTTCTGCATTAGAACTGGGTTTTAATTTCTGCAGAGTAGCCATGGAAGTTATGGTTCTGCATTTGACTTCTTAGATCCAGTTGTACATTCCATTGTCTCCCTTTAAATTTTCCAGACACATTAGTCTTTAACATGGAAGATATAGTTTTATCTGCCATTACATGCCTCACCTGAATAAAGATGTTTCTTTTACAGGAATGCCTTTGAACTTCTTGGGCCTTGGCGCGGGTAACCAACTAGAACACTCGTACCAACTATTTTCCTTAAAGACATTCATCTCATTGAGCTTTGCTTATTTATTTTGTAATCCTTTTCTGTAGGTGGTGGGTGTGGCGTTGGATTAGGACTTGGATGGGGATTTGGCACAGCTTTCGGGAGTAAGTATCGGTCCTCAAGGATGATATTTCAGGGAATGGAATTCGACAGCAAGGATCAAAATCAGAGTTATGATATCAAGGATTCGAAAGATTCATCCAGAAATTCCAGAAAACTTTGAGCTTAATATCTCCCTTATTATTGGCTAGTTTAATTAAGCCTTCAGCATTTTGGGCTCTTTTGAACCCTTTTTGGATGGAATTGTGACAACATCTGATCGAATACTTGCACCGCACTACATCTGATTGTATAAAGATTACCTTTCTCTTGTCCGCTAACTTTTCAGAAAAACAGTAAAGTTGGTAAAACTCCTAACCGTAAGGTCACTCACGATCTCTGCACCAATCTTCATGCGGATTGTGCTTTCAACCTGAATTACTTTGCATGGTTTCAAAAGCTTGTGGGATCCTTGGCGGTTACTCTGTTCATTCTTTTGCTTTCTTATATATATGTAGCGTTATTTTTTCTTCCAGTCGTGCAGTTGCATTTAGTTAGCGAATAGACATGACAAGAAACTATTTGGTGCACATCCTTTTCTGTCTTTTCCTCTTCAATAATGTTCATGACGCTGCCAGTACAAGAAAATTGATGCTTGGGAGTGATGTGATTACTCATGAAATGGTAAATAAACTTCCAGACTACTCAAACTTTAAAAACGAAGTTCACCTTTTAGAGCTCATGGTTGGAGGTTATGGGGGAGTATCGGCTGGCGGTGGTGTCGGGACTAAGGGAGTCTTTGGCTCAAGTTCTGGGTCTGGTGGGACTGGAGGTGGTGGATTTGGTGCGGGAATTGGTTATGGATCGGATGGTGGCTTTGGACCTGGAATTGGGTATGGCTCAGGTTCAGGCATTGGTGGTGCGGGTGGCGGATTCGGAGGTTCAGTTGGCATTGGAGGTGGTGGTGGAGTAAGTGGGTCAGGTGGTATTGTGGGCAGCGGTGGCGGTGGATTAGGCGGTTCAGGTGGCATTGGCGGTGGAGTAGGTGGGCCAGGTGGTATCGTGGGCAGTGGTGGCGGCGGACTAGGCAATTCTGGTGGTATTGTGGGTGACAGTGGCGGTGGAGTGAGTGGGTCGGGAGGCATGGGTGGTGGCTACAGTGGTTCGGGAGGCTCGGGTGGTGGTTATAGTGGTTCGGGAGGCATGGGTGATGGAGCTGGTGGTGGTTATGGAGGCAACACGAACAGCCCTTGATCGATGAGTAAAGCGTATTTGAGCAACGACAACTCTATATCGAGCTTAATTCATTGCTAAGATGATAAACTAACAAGTTTCTTAATTAAAAAGACAAATAAAGACAATTGTTCCGTTTATGTTTTTATGATTAACACAACAGAGAAAAGAACACCACCTTTTTTCTAGCCCTGAATTTGCTCCACACAAATTTTCCCTTAAAAGTTCTTTTTTTCCGAGTTTAAAAAGATGGTATCTAATGATATCATATACACCTCGTAAAGCTTAGCTCGTCGAATTGATCTTCTCCAAGACTTGCCATTTACTAAATTAACTGTCCATTTCTTACTCCACCTCAAGAATTTCATTCCCTTAAATAGGGAAATGGAGAGTATGGAATGGTTGATTGAAACAGAATTTCATGGACCATGTAGTTAGAATGGGTATGGAGCGAATATGATAAATTATCTTCTCTTTTAAAGAAAACAATAGTTGCCGATTCACTGCACACTGGCTTGAGCTTGCGTGGCTCCACCATCCCTTAATTTTCATTTTGTCATCAGCTTCCTCGCACACCACAAACTATAGTGCCTTGCAGCTGTATTTGTATTATCTATTTAACTCCGTTCTTTATCCACATCATTAAGCAAACCGTGCCTTTCTCTTCTGAGTGTCCTTCAGACTCAGCCATCTCCTATTTCTTTGCAGACCAAGTGTTTGATAAGATTCTCCCTCTACAATAACCCACTCTTCCAAGCTTTCTATTTTACCCATAGCGCCATGTGTTGTCTGGACGTGTCACGGCATGATCAAAACTTAGCGCTAACTCGCCACATGTGCTCGTTTCATTGGGTTAGAAGGCAGAAGATGAGACAATTTTGAGTGTTTCCTTTTCCAATTTCCATGTGTGAACGAGGTGGATAGTTTTCAATACCAGAACTTCCCCAACTACTCCATTAATTGATTGCACCCACTATGCGATGCCGTTTCCCTATCCTTTACCACTAATAGAATAATCTCTGTACAGTGTTTTTCCACTTTTACTCGTGCTATCATCACTGGCTCCCATTTTATCCGACGGCAAAGAAACTCCCTATATATTTCCGAAGAGTTCTTCTCTGGGGTGACGTGTGGTTGATTCTGAATTTGAAACCCTTCCTGTTGATAGAAATGGGCGGAGGCAATGGCCAGAAGGCTAAAATGGCCCGGGAGAGAAACCTGGAAAAACAAAAGTCGTCAAGAGGTAATTAATCAACCTCCCACTGTATTCTTTCAGTTTGGCTTTGTGAAAATGATTTTCGAAGCTCATGTGATTGCTCAAAATATACGTTGTATAAACATAGATTTCATTAGTAGATGGCTAGATCAACCAAATCTAGCTGCTTTGCTAATTTAGATATCGAGTATGCTAATTGAAATGATTATTACTATAACCCTGATTATTTTCTTTGTTCTTTGTGGGCTTTTGATGATTTCTCCTGTATAAAGTTTAGAGTTGATTATGATTGTAATGATTTACACAGGAAGTCAGCTGGAAACAAACAAGAAAGCCATGACAATACAGGTAAAATTCTGAGTCTGATCTGATGTACCTAATTTGTTTCCTTGAGAGGGACATTAATAGTGACAATTATTCCTTGTTTAGCTTGTTGGTTGAAATTTGAAGTGTTCATGAAAGTGGGTTATTATGAATTGTTGCAGTGCAAGGTATGCATGCAGACATTTATATGTACAACGACAGAGGTGAAGTGCAGAGAGCATGCTGAAGCAAGGCACCCAAAATCTGATGTATATGCTTGTTTTCCTCATCTTAAGAAATGATAATCAATCAACTTTTACCTTTATCCTCTCTTCTCTTCTCTCTTTTGCCCAAATGCTCCTACAGGCTACACGCCTTTCAATGTAATAACATATGCTTATGGTAAAAAAAAATTAAATATATATACATACATATGTTAATAAAGCTTCAAAGATCCCTTCCTTACTTGCGGTTACTAATTTCACTTAAAAATTTAGACTTTACATGTTTTATTTGTCGTATTATTACTTAAGGTAGCGATGTATCAAATTTGAATCATTTGTGGAGGCTGGAGATGGCTCCAAGTAGCCAATGATGTTGATGTTGGCATCATATTTGATAAGATCGAGTAAGAGTGATTAATACTACGGGTCCCACTTGTAGATACTAAAATTAGGTCAATATACTTTTAATAATATAGTTTTTAATTAATTACTGAATATAATATACAAAAATTGATTCATAATAAGTAATTAAAAACAAAAATATCTCTTTACTAAGCTGCCGAGTGAGTGCCACGTAGTAGCACTCTCCTGAGTACACGAGGATGGTCGGGGCCCACAGTGTACAACAATGAAAGTGAGCTTCACGCGAACGTTTAGAGGGACCGTGATTACACGCGCCTCAAACTTTAACGAAGTTTTGTAACGGAACGGGGAGTACGTGTGGTCCACAAATCGATAAAACGGAAATGGCATTTTCAAACAAAATTCGATATCCCAATGAGAAAGTCACACGTGGCGAGAAAAAGAGCAAAATCTGAATGAAAGGGGCCGTCATGATCGTTATCAACGCAACGGTCGCATTGGAATCGGTGCAAGGAGGAACTGTTACTGTGAGATTGGGCGGAAAGCGGTTAATATTTTCGAATTAGGTTCCACTGTTTGCTAACAATACTCTTTAGAGAAGGGAGACGAGAGAGCGAGTTTCGCCAAGTTGCCTTCTCCTTTCCTCCTTCATGATTATTTGTTTTAAATTTTTGTTAATTATCTATTTCTCTTGATTTTGTTTTCCATTTTGATCTAATTTTGTTTCGTGTTTGTTGGTGTTTCAGGTGAATTTTCTGTTTGTTCAGATTTTAGATCTTAGCGTCCTTTTCTCTCTTGAATCTCTTCTCTCACTGGGGTAGAAGAAGAGGAGAATCCCAAAATGGAATGGTGGATCAAGATAAGTACTCCGTTGAGAAGTTTTACCTTCAGAGTCGCCTCTCGTCTCGGATTTCGCAAACGCGGTATGAGATTTCTTTACATATATATAAATTTGAGAAAATAAAACAATTCCGATTCTCAATCTCAAATCCAGAAGGGATTTGTTCGTTTTTGGTTGAATTGGGGATTTTATGAAATGAGTTAGGGCTACTGAAATTGGGCCAAGATGTGAAGGCATGTGAATATGAGGACGTGCACGTGATGTGGGAGATGCTGAAGAGAAACGAAACGGATCAACTAATTGGATCGTCCGAAAGGCGCCGGAAAAGGAGATCGCTATGGAATATATTTTGGTGGGCTCGATCAGCCCCATGCATCGGCAGAATCTGAACGATCCCAACAGACCATGATTTTGGGTTACATGGTAACGAAATCAAGAAAAGAAGAAAAGAAGCATCTATCAAAATAATATCACTTTTGTTAGAAAAATAGTCCACCACTACTACCACATAATAGATAACAAAAATGATCAGTTTTGATCCAATCTTGATCATGGCCCCTCTCTTCTCTCCTTGCTTTTTCTTATCTATATATCTATCAAAATAATAAAAACTAGATCTGTTCTTATTTAGTTTTGCCTTCCATTTCTTCTTCTCTATTTCTTGATATGCAATTGTTTGATCTGCAATTATTAATTATTATGCAATTTTACGTCTGATTTTTTATTGTTTTTTCTTTCTGCTTTATTGAAAGAAAGAATTCGGATCACACGTTTGCAATATTTGTCACACATGGTTGGCTTGGCGGGGAATTCAACAAGCAATTCTTGAATTCAATTGTACCGAGAAAACAAAATTATTGGACCCATATTTTTCAATCAATCTTTTTCTCCTGTGAACGAGAAAATTGCCAAATGCCTCTATTTCTTGAAGAATATTCCCAATTATTGCATATCGTGTTACCCACTTACATCTTTTGGTCCTTTTCAATAGAAAACAAAGGATAAAAATGCCACTTTTTTGGGTGGGAAAACATCCTCTATTCCGGCCGTGAATTTATGTATGATTATTTAGAGTGAGTGATAAAACGTTAAAATCATTGTATTTTTGAAATGGTTAACTTATACATCATCAAAATGAATACCTTTGACATCCACATCAAAATGAATTCAATTCCCAATATGATTTCCACTAGAACTGCCGCTTCGGTCCAAATGTTCCCTTTTAGTTAACAATTTTTAACTCTATTTTTCTTCAAATTAAATATATTTTCTCTCTATTTTCATTATAAATTTTATATCTTTTTAGTAAAGAGTTGAGTAAACAATTTAGAAACTAAAATTAAAAAACCTTAACATAAATAAATGAATAATACACCAATTATGCAATCAATTTGGTGGATGATGTTGTCGACACAATGTTAAGTTTGGTAGACTATCCTTCGTTTCAAGGTTTACTATGCTTTTGTCCTGTAATAGTATTCTACTGTAAAGGTACGAGATTTTGCCCTTTTGATATTTGTCTAACAAAAATACTACAATTACTAAGTTGGAAAACTTATATTATATTTTAATAAATATAACATTTTACTAAATGAAGAGAAAGAGTTCGTATACACTTATATTACTCTATATATTACATCGATTTAGGTTTAGCATTTTTGGAAGATGCGTGATCAGATCCATTCTTTTAATACATCTCTCCTTATTTGGTATCTTATTAATTATTTTGAACTTTATATAATATGTTATGACTTATTGGTCATACCTTGATCACATGTGGTTCTAATTCTATGGGGTTCTAATCCCTACTTCCGTTTATTGTACTAATACAAATACCAGTATAGTTTAGGAAGCTAAATTTCCATAATATTTGAAGTGAACATTATTTTTATACCAATTAATGGTTAAATTCTACTTTCGAATTTATGAAACAATTGACCCTAAAATTCAAACGGCTAGGAATCAATATATACCTGAATTTACATGAAAAATTTCATATTTTCGTGATATTTTATGTGATTTCCACAACATAAACATTTTTTTTTATATAAAATATTACTTTTAATTTGGATATAAAAGTTTAGTTTTTTACAACTTTAATTTGCGAAGATGTCTGTATCTTTTTTTAAGGGCTTAAACGGTGCGTTTCATGAGGCGGTTGGTTGGTAGCTACTGTATATAAACAGTGGAGCTGTCTAGGGCTTTGAAATTCTGCAAATTAGCGATTGAAAACGGTTTCTAAGGTGATCGGCCGACGAAGAAGACGATGGGACATTCAAACGTGTGGAATTCACATCCAAAGAACTATGGACCTGGTTCTCGCACTTGGTATACCTCCTCCGTCTTCAATTTTTCACCCAACTATGTTCTCTTATTGACATTAGTTTTTGATTACAAACCATGTTCAACGCTGCTCTGTTCATATAATTTATAACTTATTGCCTCTGATTTCATGGCGATTCTTTTATTTGTTGGAACCTGGCATTCGATTATGATTCTCTTTGACCATTTAGATTGCATGGTCAAAGAGAACGCTGTTTTGAAGTTGACTACAACGCTGTTTTGCACAAAACATTTATCTTCATCCTAAAATCTGAGCGATTGTTCTTTGGCAGCCGTGTCTGTGGAAACCCCCATGGATTGATCCGCAAGTATGGCCTGATGTGCTGCAGGCAGTGCTTTCGTAGTAATGCCAAAGAAATTGGCTTCATTAAGGTAAATTAAACTTCTTCTTCCCCACCCACTTACCACAATTTCATTTGCCCTTACTGTAACCTATTGGTTACAATTTTTCTGGTGCTGGTTTACAGTTTTCTATGAATAATTTTGATACAAAAGTAGATTGCATATACCCTTCGACAATTACTGCAATTAGGAAATCGTATATGAATTTCAATCGATTGCCTGTTTAAATGATTTATGATTATGCATTATATTCTGTCTTGCAGTACCGCTGAAAATGGAGCTATGATCTTCAAAGGTTGCAGATATGAGGATGTTGGTCACTTACTTCTTCTTCGCTTAGTCTATTGACATTTAAATGATTTCCGATCAATTAGGATAAAAAGAATTATCAGTTGCACTTTATAACCAACCAAGCTTGGGAATTACTTGGTTCTGAGTGGTTGAAAGAGTTTAGGAGAATTCTAAACACCCATATTTAAGTTATTTCAACTCAATTATTTGGATTATCTAAATTTGGTTATGAATTTTTATCCTGGTTAATTTGGTATTGTCCAAGGAAATGGAGGTAGGGCATGCCCCAATTAAAAATTGACGGGCAACAGCCTTTCCCCAAAAAGTTTTCAAGCTTAGCTATGAATGTAGTAGTGTCCTTGAAATATGTTAGTAAGTCGGGCCAGTTGAGTCTAAGTTTTAGTTTGTTGTGTAAGTTTGGAGTTTTGTCTTTGAATAATAGTTTCTAGAATTCTATATGAATGATGACTGCCTAATTTATAGCCGTAATTAACATGTTTTGGTAACCCAAGGTTATGCTTTCATGGGTAGTGATCCCAAATGACCATGTATTTATGACGTAAAAGTCTACAGTCCGATAAGAGAGCTAACAATCACCATTTGTCTTTCATGCGACAAAAACATCCAACCTTGCATAGACTCACAAACATGCGTTCATTTGTAGGCCTAATAATAAATATATGAAGATGTAAATAAAATTTGAGGGGTAAAGTATTGTAATTAAGTTGTTGAAACGCATTTTTGATTCAGCAATATTCTGGAAAAGATTTGACTTGTAATATTTGTATTCACATAAATAAATTGTGGTTTAACTTCTTCCTTTTTGAAATAGAACATCACTAAAAGTGGGCCCTGAATAATAATAACTCGATAAGAATAAAAGAGACCAAATTTACAAATGAATTGCAAATTAAAAATGGTTTTTAATTGGAAAGAGAGAGAGAAAGGGAATGGTTGTGATCCAAAATGCAGAAATAATTAATGAGAAACGAAATTAGAAACAAGAAATTCGCAAAAACGAAGAGTCGCATAGATATGTAGATAATTTGCCTTTCTTTGATGACAAATAATTGGATCTATATTTTCGAAATAAGCTAACAATAAAAATAAACATCTAAATATTATTTTGACTTTCTAGTTTGAAATTTATTTAATTTTAATTTTCATATTTTTAAATGACTTCTACTAAATTTTATGTTTGGTTTTAAATTAATTTTCATCGAAATTCACTTAGTTAGCAATAATTTTTATGTAAAAAAATATAGAAAATAACGAAAAAAACTTATAACAACGATTAAAACTTATGAAAGTTCTAGGAATCATTGAACGTTGAAAGAATAGATATTAAAAGTAGGAATTATTGAAGGTTGAAAGAATAGATATTAAAAGTATAGAGACTAAGTTAATTATTTTAACTTAAAAATAAAAGTTTAATTCCAAATTTTATAATACTATTATAACAAATGATAACATTGAAACCCTTTGGAGGTGCGGGGAATCGAACCCCGTGCCTCTCGCATGCGAAGCGAGCGCTCTACCATATGAGCTACACCCCCAACTTTTGATAACAACATTTATAAGTAAGATTCCAAATGTTTAATCACTAACAACAAAACGTGGCGACAGCTCGCATTCCAACATCTTGCCGTTCATTTAGATTTGTTTGTTCCACACCGCAATGACATTTAACTCTACATTCTGTATCAAACCGACCGTCCATGCCACACATAAACATCATTATTTATTACAAAAGCAATTAATTCTCCTCCTTAATTTATTTTCATTTCCCGACAGAAATTAAATGTCAAAACAATCTCCATTGTTGTTCCGACATCCTCATCGACAAGCCGTTTTGAAGAACTTCCTCCCAAAAATATTGTTTGGTTTGGAAGAAAAGGGTTTCATTTTTGGGTATTATTCTCATTTGGAGTGATCTTCTTAGCACTATATTTGTAGGCACTTGGAACGTTATGAAGTCACCTTTTCTGCTTCACACATCTTTATTGCTACTTTTCTTTTTCAGCATTAACAATGCCTCTTCAACTTCCGGTAATATTGGTTCTTTCTATTCTGTTTCATTTTTAATCTCGTCCCCTTCCTTATTTGTTGGCCTTGTCTTTTACTACAATCCCCTGTCCTCTGCTCTGTTTTTTTCTCATGATGTTGTCATGTTTACTTCAATCTGTCTAAGACGTTGGTTCATAATGGATGAGGATCTCACTGATTGACGTAGACACTAGAAGGCTACTGAGGGGAAAAGTAGTATTTTTTTTTTTTTTCATCTTCATGGATTTTTCATTATTGTTCTTTTTCGTCCATCTTTGTATTTCGGAAAAAACTAAAAAAAAATCCTGTATTGGTAAAAAAATTGAAATGATCTAATAAACAGATGGGACAAATCTACAAACACCTAGCAGAATATTTAAGTAGATTGCGAAGAGGCAGAAGAGACTTGAAGTGTTTAAGCCATGTGATTAGCTACTCTACATCCACTATGAATCTGAATTTTGTGATATCCAATTTGTTCAGCTTAAATTATGCAGATAATTGCTTCTTTGAGCATATTGATCATATTTAAGGGAAAATGTTGAGGTTACTTTAATTTGGTCAAAGCAGAAATTGGGTAGTGAGTTTCAGCGTAATCTCTCTCGAGATCAGAGGTTCAAACCCCATCAGTACTTAATGTGATCTCTTTCGTATTAGAGGTTCAATCCTCATCTTCGCGATCTTTTTACTCGGGGGAGGTCCAAGCAGTAATTGAACTCATCTATGTTTGAATTTGAGGTTTTTATGCTTGGTTCTTTCATATAACTGACGAAGTTTTCTACTTTACCTCGCTTGAGGCCTCACTCCCTGTTCAGTTCTATCGGTTAAAAGAGTTGCTTTGACTACCTCCATTGCTGCCATGGACTCTACTTTTGTTGTGGACTATGCAGCACAATTTGTTTCAATGTGCTCTTCCAATTAATTCACTGTCATGACACATGAAGATAGATCCTCTCGATGGCCTTCTTCTGTTTGTATCACCTTCATGAGATGAATCTATTTATCTTTTGGTGTTCATCCTCTTCTCTTTGACTTTTCCTTTGATATGATACTTGTGTTGGTTACAAAGAGAATTAACGATGCAACCTTCTGCTTTTACTACTTTTTTCTTTTTCATGTTTTTGATCTGAAACAGTAAATATTCTTGTAGCCATTTCACTAGCCTGTGCAAGCCATGTTTCAATAATCATCTTGTTATGCTAGAACTAGGAATATTCAGCAGCTTCAATTATATATTTAAGCAGAATTAGCCTTGTCTTCCATTTGGTTCACCACTGACCACTAACATTTCTAAGTTTTTCTCAACAGTTCAGAACTTTTTTTGCTTTTTCTTCCTCAGGTATTGAACTTTTAAAATCATGGGATAAAGTATATAACTAAAAGTCCGATCGATTAACAATGTTTGAATTATCGGTTTAATTAGTGAGCGCAGGTTGCATACATTTTCACAATATGTTTCACTGATATGCCTTCGTCTGCAATTGTAGAAATGGCTCCAAACAACCTCCATGTAGAATCAAATGAGTATTTGTTTGCCACACCATCAAACAGGAAGATGAAAGTATGTACTCGCAATCTATATATTATTTAGAGATGAACATTGCTTCTTTTCCTAAATCGCAGCTTCATTGCTTATGGGACTGAATTCTGTTTTTGATTCTCAGCTGCAGGATAGCGAACAAAGGAAGACGAGGAAGAATGTTCGTGTGGGTGACGTGAATCTTTACGACTACCACCCCATCGATCCAGTTCCAAGCTCAAAGAGATCCATCAAACATGGACCAATAGAGCATGGCTCTCCTCTTATACCTCATATGCCAAATCCGTCCCCTCCTGATCAACCACAGCCTGGTGGTTTTGTGTAGAGAGCAGATACTTTCCTCTCTCCTACTTGTTATAAATAAACTGAATTTGTTTATTATCAAACCAGCTACGTTAATTCTGATCGCAACCTCGTATTATCTATTGTACTAAAAAAGAAGTAATGGAACGATGTTCTTAGGAAATGATTATGTTTGTAGATCTTATCTACTTAGCCTTAGAGCTTGGTTGAAGAGTCCACAGGTGATTTGCTCTATGTATTCAATAGTTGTTTCATAAATCTTATATATGGGTGAACTATTTTTGTTGGAAGAAACCTTTCTTCTAATATTTTAAAAGAAACCATCGACCAAATACTAAAACATCAATCTCATTGATCCCTCCCAAGAATAAGGGATAACAACTAAAAAAAATCACTTAAAAGGAGAACTCGAGAACATGTCATAGTTGCAAGCAAGCTCACGTTTACCCCAAGGATTTTGGAATTGGAAAAAAGGAATACCCAATTTATGCAAATAGTAATAAAAGAACACAGTAATTTGATAACATAATCCTCAGAGTAAATTGAGAAGAAAATATAAAGAGGAAAACGATATGGAAAAAGGTGGAGATGCGGGGAATCGAACCCCGTGCCTCTCGCATGCGAAGCGAGCGCTCTACCATATGAGCTACACCCCCTTCGTGTTCTTCAATTTCTTTTATAAAGATCCGTTATTTAAAGTCCGAGTTCGTTTGTTTTTTCCTGACGGCTCGCATTCCAATTCTCTGCCATTTTAAATTTGTAAAATGGACACAAGTTTCTGCAAACTCAAAGCAAACATTTACTCCTCCACAGCCTGTACCCAATGCAGATGATATGATAAACAAGCATTGACGATCCCCTGATTTCTTTTATTGTTCTTCTTCTGATCCAATTTAATGCTATTCCATATTTCCACTGTTGTTTTAAACCCCCCATGGACGACCATTTTTGAAGCTAACACACCTTGGAAGTGGAAGAAGAGGGTCTGTGCTTTTCGTTTCTTTTTCTGGGTACATTCACATTTTGGAGTTGTTGGATTATTTTTTTTTTCTGGGTTTGATCTGCATTTTTCTCATTATTTCATTATGAAGCTTTCTGGGTTTTGGGTTTTGTTTTTCGTCCTCCAAACAACTTTATTGCTGCTTTTCTTTCCCGGCTATATAAATGCCTCCTCCAGCTCTGGTAATTTGGAAGTTAATGTTTGTTTTTAACACATTTTTCACTTCTTTATTTGCTTGTCGCTTTCACTTCAATCTTACTGCATTTATGTAAATGTCTTCTTGTTTGTCGCATTTCAATACTTATTACTGTAATGGGTTTTTTCTTTTTGCCCCATACTAGAGTTCCTTTGTTTCTTCGGTTTTTTATGTTAAATTAGGATTACTGAAGCTAATCCAGAACAATTCTGTTGTCCTTCTAGTGCTTCTGTTCTGTTGCTTTTTTTCATGTCTTTAACAATTTTGGTATGTTCATACTAAAGAATGTCTGCAGGTTAGATCACATATTTAAGCACCCCTGTCTCAGCCATGTTCGAGTCCACGTTGAATAATTTCATCCTTGCGTATTGAAATTCGAAGTTACAGCATCAAGTATATAGGCAGAGACCGAGTTGTTTTGCATATCTGAGTTGTGAATTTGTATGTTATTCTACTGTGACTTTGCATGTTGATTTTGCTGTGTTTTTCTTGACTGCATTCGCAGATATAGCTTTGAACCAACACCATGTTAATGCAAAGAAATGTTTGTCTGACATACCATTAAACAGGAAACTGAAGGTACTTGCTTTTCAAAGGCTTTTAAATCCAACAAGTCATTTTCACTTGTGTCATAATACATTTCGAGAGAATAGAGTATAGTTCCTTCCAAATTAATTGTTTCTTGATTAATGAGATTGATGACAACTGTCTATGATGAATGGAATTGAATTCCCTTTTTTGGTTCTCAGTTCCAGACTGATGAACATAGTAACCTCGGGAGAAAGAAGGTTCACCCAGGTGATCTAAATCTTGATGACTACCATCCCATTGATCCAGTTCCAAGTTCAAAAACATCAGTCAAACCCGGGCCGATAGAGCACAGCGCTCCTCTCCTCCCTCATATGCCAAATCCTCCACCTCCCAATCAGCCAGGCGGTTACGCTTAGATAGCACAAACGTTTACCTTCTCTACTAGTTGTCTTAAATAATTCAAGTTTGTTTTTTCATGGAAACCAAACCAACTACGTTATCCTGTCTCTTTTATTTCGTGTATTTAGTTGTCTTGTGTGTTGTCATTCCCATTAAGTATCCTTTAAATGATTTATCTTCTGTTATTTACAGAAACAAAACAGTCATTATTCTATACTATGTGTGTTTGTCTCAATCCCTTCTGTTGAAATATCTATAGGAAGCAAAAGGGATGAAGGGGTGTGGTAATCAACCAAGAGCACCAACTCCATTGAAATAGATAGAAGATCAAAGGGGAATATTTTCTTCTTCCTTAAGCTAAAAATTGTAACCACCAACTTTGGGGGATTAAAATCCCATCAATCAACATCTAAACCAGTGTGCTTTCCTTCCACTTCAGTCTTTTTCCTGCATCCTTCAATAAAACATTATGAAGGCTAAGCTCAGAAATGAGGAAAGCCCAATTATAGCTTTTTAATTATTTTGCTCTTTCTACTTTTTCTTAGTGGGAAGGGGATATCATATCCATTGCCAATAAAGCATGGGGACCTCTAAAACCAAAACACAATCAGTCATTTTTTATCCCAAGGCTGGAGTGTCATTTCTGCTGCTTCTTTTTTTTTTTTTCCCTTCTTTTTGCAGGTTCAGAAAACGCTTTCTAAATAAAATTTTGCGGTTAATGATTAGGATGAGAAGTAGTCTTCAAACTCCTAGGTGGTTTCATTTATTAAGTAAAATTAATATTTGAAGTTTTAACTAATGAAACATGTTAATTATGGTAACGAGACCCCTCTGCTGTAAATCAATTCATTGACGTTCTGTTCCTATGGATGTTTGGTGTATGTCTCTTGTTTGGTTGTTGCACATTGTGAAGACACATTTTTCTAAAGTAGGTTAAAATACTGATATATTAAATTTACCTATGTGTTTGGATCAATTGATGGTTTAACTTGATATCATAATAATAGGTCATGTCTTCAAACCCTTACGGTGTCATTTCTTCCCTAACTAATATTGATTTCCACTTGTCTAGTCTTCTACAAAATTCAAGCTCACAAGATGCACTTGTCAGTAGAATAGCAAAAATGTGTTCCTCATCATTACCATGTAACATCAAATTGTGCTAACATTTGAAAATTTTTAATTGGCAAGTTGTAAATAGATTCAAATTGTGAAACTGCACAATGATTCTCAAACTTGAACGTATGACCAATTAATTAACAACCAACTGCTAAGCCTTAAATTTTTTAGTCTCGGATAAATCAAACATCAAATCATGCTCTCAAGTTGAGTTGGGGTAGTTATCGAAAGAAATAGAACCCATACCCTAAAAGAGAAGCCTAAAGAAGAAAGCAAGGAAAAGAAAGCAGAGGGGAGGAAGAGGCAGGCAATTTGGGACAAAGCATCACAAAAAGAGATGCCTTTTCCTACTTTGGTCTAAAACACCATTGCCAAACTGAGCTGTTTTTGGCCCTCCACTTTTATTCTTCTATTTAAACCACAATTACAACTAAACAGTAAGAATCCGCTTCTGTACTTTAATATAATTTTTAGATACTTTTTAGAGATTTATATAATTTAATCAAGTAATCAAGAAAGTAACCAACTTTCTCCTTTATATTAAACACATCATTATTAACTGAGTTTGGGTACTTAATTCTGTTCATAGTACCATATGTAGAAAAGATGAACCCTTTTTTGCATATTAAATGAATCATACTTATGTTTTGAATGCCCTTTATTCTTCGCTGGTAATACTGTTGAAAAATCAGTGTACTAAAGTTGGATGGTGATTTTAATGAAAATCTAATGTCATAATTTCCTTTTTTTTTTTTTTTCTTTTTCTTGGTCATTTTTAAAATTTTAGTATATATATTATATAGTCTTGTCAGAAATTATGATTGTGAAATAAATGGAAAATAAATAAAGTAAAGTAAGAGACCCAACTCAAACCATTGTTGCATCGGTCAAATTTGGACCATAGTATAGTCTTTGTGACAATGTACTTTATTAGGGTATTTAAACTGTCATAAACATTTGGTCATCAAGATAATTGTAAACTTATTATAAATCTTATAAAACCTAAGATTGACTAAGAACATGTGGGAAAAGGAATTTATACTCTGGATGCATAAATTTACAAAGAAAAAGAAAAGGAAGAAACTTTCCTTTTCTCGGCTTTAGAAATTGAGTGTCCAAGAAGGAAAGCTCATACCTTTTTTGAAAGTGGTCCTTACTGGCCTTACGATTGGCCACGGGTCTGGTGAGACGAAAGACTTGAACTTTTTTATTATTTTGTTATATTTTGTAAATAGTTTCGATTTTTTTTTATGATAATTTCTCGTTATTTTATCGGACATTTTCAAATTTATTTGAGTTATTTTTAAATATAGCAAAATAAACCATAAAATTTATTAATGATAGGTACTGATAGACATTAAAGAAGTTTGAAATAAGAATTTGAATGGTAAAAGTTATGAAATCTAATGAGTTATGAACCTTGAGGGCCATGAAGTAAAGAGTTGATAATATAAAAGTGAAATTTTTAGTGATGGATCAGAATACATAAATTCTTGGGTAATTATAATGGGTAATAATTTTTAGAATAATTATTAAGTATGTATATTTTTAAAAAACTGTAAATATAGCGAAGTCTATCGGTGATAGACTCTTATCATTATCATTGATAGATTTTGACAGATTTTGCTATATTTTGCTATATACTTAATTATTTTGAATATAATTGCTACATTTGCAACTATCCCTAAATTCTTCCCTTAAAACTTCTTGAGTCAAATATGAGTATTATTTATAAATAGAAGTTTATTGATATTCATTGTTTGATAGATTCTAAAATTTTGCTATATTTATAAATATTTTCAACAGTTTTGTCATTTCAAATAATTTTCTTTGAAATTTTAGAAAACACAAATTATTTTTTAACACAATTGATCTCTCCAGGAAGAATGACACACGAATAAACCAAAGTTCATATCTCATCAGGTATCCTAGCATATGAAAATTTGGTTTAAAAAAACTAAAAAAAAATTGATAACTACTTCATATACCAATAACGTGAACCTTTTTTTTTCCAATGTCTCGATTATTCCACATAAATATTGTTATTATTTTTTTATAAGTCACAATTTCGATAGAGACTAGCTCCTCGTTATAATTCCATGTTATATATATATATATTTTTCCCTCTTTAATATCGATAATTTCGGTGTTTGTGATTTCCCATTGTGCCCTCATTTCATTTATGATAGTTTTAGATAGAAAATCATTGAGATTCACAAATCTTTAGTAATTGTAAATTATAAGTTTCCCATAGCTTTAAGCATTCACACACCTTTAGCTTTCATGATATATATTTATTGAAACACTCTCCCTTCTTCCCCCCTTCCATTTCTTTAATTTTGAATATAAGTTAGTTAGTAATGGATTTTCTCACTAATAATCACATTAACCACCAAACACACAGTTCTTTCTCAATTAAGCAAAACCTTGATCATGATTATACTATGGAAGCTAAGTTGTTGCAAGAACAAGCCATTCCCAAAGGGAAGGTAATAAGGTATACCCTCATCAATTTTTATCACATGTTGCAACCAATGATCATTTAATTACTCCAATTTCGGTTTAATTAATATGGAATAAATAAGGTTGATTTGCTTTTATGAAAAAGATGGAATGTTTTAATATAATGCTAAATAAACAATATGACTAATTTTGTATTGATTATTAATTAATTAACCTTGATTCCTTGAATGGGGCATTCCTTTTGCTTTTCCCCAATCGTGTGCCTTAATCATTTGTAAAAGTAATATTTGAGTAAAAGTAAAAGGGAAAAATTCAATAAATAAAAAGTCTCACTTCTCAAGCAAACTCAATCTTACACTTAATACCATATTTTCTTATTATTCTTATCATTATAATTCACGAAAGGCCTTTCCAAGATTTTATGCTTTTTTTTATTATTTTTATAAAAATAAGTGCTTTTTAATTTTAATAATGCTTTCTCTCGATCATGATTATTATTCATCAATCATTATTTTCACAATAATAATAATACTAATAATAAATAATTAACTTTTTTTTTTCCTTTGTTTGCAAAAAAAAAAAAAAAGAAATTAATTCATTCATTTCTTTTGTATTTAATTTGCTTAAACTTGAAGAATCCTAAGATATTATATGTACATAACGTAATATCTAAATATTTTCAAATCTTTTTTTTTTTAATATTATATTATGATTTTACATTTCGTTAACGATAAACTAATAAGTTTCTACCGATTATAGAGATCTAAAATCTTACTATATATTTTTTGTTTTATTTTAAGAGAATAAAATAAAAGCATCGTACTTATCTATGGATAATAAGTTTTAGAATTGTTTGAACTTTTGGAATAGTATTTATGAAAAAGTAGAAACGTTTTTGGTATTTACTCTGTTTTATCGAAGGTCTTATATGTATTCAATTAAACTTTGAATTAAATTCAAGGTTGGTTTTAATTATTCGATAGAAATTGAAGTCTCGACCCTCACTCAAGACAACTTTAGACTTTTATATGTAATTATAATTTCATGGCAAATCATAAGATCATATATCTTAACTTAGCTCATGGTTGATAAAAATTTCATCGTAATTAAGCAAATGGTAAATGATTTTTAAGGAAAATTATTACAAATGAATGTAAAAAATATTTACGAAATATAGAAAAATTTCAAATTTCATTAATGATGGATACTAATTGACATAAGTCTGTTAGTATAATGTCAATAATATATTCAAAATTTTGTTGTATTTTATAAATATGTTGGATATTTTGCTATATTTGAAAATGATATAAAATAGTTAAAATAACTTTTCTTTTTCTTTTCATTTTAATTATAATTTCTTAAACATTTATAGCTAAATACTAAATTAATTTTGATTTTATTCCTTTCAAAGCAACCACACTTATTCCAAATTTTC
The DNA here is from genome assembly GCF_025177605.1 of Cucumis melo. Classification (NCBI taxonomy): domain Eukaryota; kingdom Viridiplantae; phylum Streptophyta; class Magnoliopsida; order Cucurbitales; family Cucurbitaceae; genus Cucumis; species Cucumis melo. Next base: position 1,980,038 of record NC_066863.1, on the reverse strand, counting down.
TCTTTTATTATCTTCTTTATTCAATTATATATATATATATATATATATATATATATAGCAACAAAATGGAATAAAAAAATTTGATTATAATATTGGGTATTCATTTCAAAGATTGAAATCAAATTTGATGATTTGACCACACACCACAAGAAAAAAGAAAAAGAAAGAAAGAAAAGGAAAAAAAAGGGTAGTTAAATGAAGGGTATTATATAGCGTTACATTTAGGAACATCTCAACAAAACCCAAACCTAATTATAGCATATGACCAACCAGACAATGATGTTGTGAAAATGTCCAACACTTTTCCACTCACTCTTCCATACACACATCAAATTAACCTATACTTCTTTTTATTTATTTATATAAACTATAACCTATCAATTTTGTCAAATTGATTTTCACTTTCCTTCTAATTCCATAACTCATCATTATAATTCATTATAAATAAACTTACAAATGTAGTTGGTTGCATTTTTTCATGAGCATGAAAGAAGAAAGATGGGCTTATTTTAATCATAGTTTTGGTACACATGTCCACAATCGGGTCTAATTGAGCATTTGATCCTAAATAATAGAGTTAATTAGAATAGTAAGATAGTTGTATAAAAATGATGGATATAAGAAAATGAATCAAAATATTTTTATAATGATCTTATTTTTTGATTTTGTTTGTTGACAAACATATGGTATGTGAATTAGAATGGAGCAATAGAGGAAGTTACTTGAGGCACAAACACGGGATATTCGTGCATAGGATTGATTGTATTTTATTCAACATTATTTTGTCAGAATATTTGTATAAATGTAACGTCTCTTTTAAGCTTCAATGACCTCACACATCACTTCCGTGCATCCACTGAATACGCGTCTCCCGTGCACTTCACCTCCCAATTAAACTATTTTTAAAATTCCTATCCCCAATACGTTGCTGTTTTTTAACGCGAGTAGACTTATTCCGAACGAACGCCGCGAGTAGAGGATTCCTCTCTTAACGAATTGACACAAACTAAATATATATATATATATTTTTTTTTTTTTAGTTTTGAAGCTCCAGCTAAAAGAAACGGTTATGGTCCTAAATCTCGCCTACACCAACTCCCTATTCTCCGTCGCCGGCGGACGGTTACTGTTACGGTCACTGACTCCATTGCTTATAATTCTCTCCTAATTACCGCCATTAATTCTCCCAAACCCACCTCTCACTCACCATCTTTCTCTCTCTTTTTCCACTTATTATTATTGTTGTTGTTGTTGTTGTTGCACTTTCTTTTTACTTTCTCCCGTTGGAACATCATCGCTCTTGTTTATGGCGGAATCTTTGAAATATTATTGTTAGGGTTTTTGGAATGGGAAGTGAATTCATTTCTGAATTTCAGCAATGGTAGCTGCTGTATCAACGACGCTAAATCCCAAGACTACTGCCCCTCAGAAAGGGCCTCATCTTCATCCTACGCGACACAATTCGAACAGGCTTCCTTTATTTCCATCTGAGTCCGACAATGCAATCGATCCCCGCAAGCCCAAATCGCGGGAGGTCACTTCTCGATTTATGCCTCCATCCAACTCATCTTCCTCACCCTTGCTTACGAGACGCTCTTCTTCTCCTTCAGTCTCTAGAACTTCCAGTTTAGCTGCTACGCCGACGCAGGCTGGTTCGTCTGTCAATAAGCGTTCAATATCGGTGGACCGAAGGAGAGTTGGGACTCCTAGGCCTTACTCTCTTGATTTCAGGACTGGGTATGATAATGGTGGAGTGGGGGAGATGCCTGCCTCTCAGAAGTTATTGCTTACTTCTACGAGAAGCTTATCTGTTTCATTTCAGGGTGAGTCTTTCTCTTTCCAAGTTAGTAAGGCGAAACCAGTTCCTTCACCAGGTGCGAGGAAGGGCACGCCTGAACGCAGGAAGTCGACGACGCCAGCGAGAGGAGGCGGTGTTGCGGACAAAGCAGAGAACTCAAAGCTTATTGTAGATCAGCATAGATGGCCAGCGAGGTTGCGGCAAGCAAATTTGATGAGCAGGAGTTTGGATTGTGAGGACATGGCCGAGAGGAAGAGGGTTGGTGGTGGATCTGTGAATATCATTAGGCTGTCGCAGGATTCAAAGGCTCAGGGGAGGGCTTCTTTTGATGGGGTTTTGAGCTCGGATTCTGTAAATGCGGGAATGGAGAAAGCGGATGAACTTGTTGTGGACGCAAATTCAGAAAATGCATCTGATCATTCTAATGTACTTTCGTCTGATTCGGATAGCGTCTCTTCAGGTAGCAATTACGGAACTCAAGAATACAGTCCTAACGAAGAACAGGGGCAGCGTGGACCTCGAGGAATTGTAGTGCCAGCAAGATTTTGGCAGGAGACAAACAACCGGTTGCGGCGCCAGCCAGAAAACGGCTCCCCATTGTCAAAAAATGTTGGGGCAAGAAGTTTAGCTCCTTCAAAGCTTACCGTGCCAAAGAAGTTTGCAATGGATAGTCCTACATCAACTCCACGGGAAGTTGCCAACAATAGAGGTCAATTGTCTCCCATTCGCGGTTCACCTAAGCCTATGTCACCAAGTAGGCTGTTAGCATCGTCCACAGGACCTCGGTTGAGGAATGCTGTGGGGAGTACACCTCTTAATAGTTTGAACAGCATTCCATTATCTATGACAAGTTTTGTTGCTGATGCCCGAAGGGGGAAGATTGCGGAGAACCGGATTGTAGATGCACACTCATTGAGGCTCTTACATAATCGGCTATTGCAATGGCGTTTTGTCAATGCCCGAGCAGATGCTGCACAATCCGGCCTCAGTTTGAATGCAGAGGTAGGCTTCGACTATTCTCTCTCTGTCTCAATCATGCCATAAGTTTCTATTTTGTTCTAACCTCCCCACCCATTAACTTCTTTTTCACTTTCCTTTTGTTTTTTGATGTATTCTTTTTAAAGATACACAATTTTATTTACCTCCTGTTGTGGTGGGTTGACCGTTCAAGAATTGTTGGGTTTTATTGTTTTTAAAATTTTCTTTTCTTAAACCCATGGTTGAAATTCAAGGGATGGTACTTACATAGTTTTAATTGCATCAGAGAAGCCTTTATAACGCTTGGCTGAGTACTTCAAAGCTGCGTGAATCTGTTAGAACAAAAAGATCGGAGTTACAGCTACTCAAGCAAAAACTAACGTTAACCTCCATCCTCAGCTGGCAAGTAAGACTAATACTCTGTGTTTCCCTTCTTGATTTCAGTTAGCTATCATATGCTGTATTTTGTAATTTTTAAATGTTCTTTTAGCTCTCTTGTTTCTAGCAGTATTCTTTCTTCTTTAAAATGAAAGTTGATTCTTGAAGTTCATTTTATGCCATTTTAGCGATTTTACAACTGTTTTTGCCAATACTGGTGCAAGGGGAAGCTTCCCCACCTATTTCTAGTTGAACTTGGTTGTTAGGAAATGGTTTTGGAGATATTATTATGCTGCAGTGTTGTTTTTATTATTTCATTTTCTAGACTAGAGCCTTATTTTACTGGTTCTTCGCTAGCTTCAATTTCCATCACTAGCAGCTAATATTCTTAGGATTATGAGTTAATGTTAATTGTTTTTTCTACTTCTTGTCTTGCTCTCTTCTGATTTGCCACTGTTTGGTGGCAATAGATGTCGCATTTGGAAGAATGGGATGAACTGGATCAAGACTTTTCTAACAGTTTATCAGGTGTTACCGAAGCTTTGAGGGCTAGCACCCTTCGCCTGCCAGTTGTTGGGTCAGCAAAGGTAAAGTACATGATTCTGCCTGCTGCTGTCTTTGAGAGCAAGAAATAATTGACTATGTGGGTCGCTGTTTCATTGATTTGATTGTTTAATAAGCTGTATTACTTGACATTCTCTTTCCTTTCTGCTACAGGCGGATGTCCAAGGTATTAAGGACGCCATTTCCTCTGCCGTTGATGTGCTGCAGACAATGGCATCATCCATTTGCTTTCTGTTATCAAAGGTGATGATCATCATTTCCTTTATTGTTTCCATTCTCAATAGATTTTGAAGTTGTAAAATTTTCCTAGGCGTTTGTTAAATTTATTCCAATGGTCCATTTTGCAATTTTGGTTCGAGGTATTCTAGAATGCTCGCAAGATTATGATGCTTGGATATTTGATAGTTTATCCATATGAATGGATATGAATTAAACAAGAAAAGGTTAAACTAGAAGCAAAGAGGAAGATGAGAAGCTATCTAAATGTTTGCTCAAAGTAGACGAAAGAAGATTCTCCAGAAGTGTATAAATAAGAAGTAATTGCCAATGAACTGCAATAAGAAGCTAAAAACAAGCCAATTCCAAATTTTCCTTGGCATATCTTTATGTCTCAAAACGTGTTAGTTCGTAGCAATAGATTTAACAGCGTTAAACAAACGGGGATACTTGCATTTCCACCAGTATTCTCCTTCCTGAACTCCACAAAAAATTAGAGCATTTTAGAACATTTCGCTTCTATTGGATGAAGGTGGCAAACCTTTCAGAAAGGATTTCATGATTGGGATTAAGTTGAGTGAGGAGAGGTTTTTGAAAGAGCTTTTGCTTGTTGAGATTTTTATCCTGAAATTTGTTGGGAATCAAGGTAGTATGCGGTGCATTTATTCCACATTGGGTTAGAATTGGATGGCCAATGTGGTATTTAAGTAGCTTGGCTCTCCACAGTAGTTGGCTTTTGGGGTGTGGTTCTTCTTCTTTGCTAACCTAAGTTCTTCCTAAATTTGACTCCTAGCTTGCACTCTCGATAAGCTGATTGCAAGACATAGGTCGCAGGAAAGTTTTACATAACAAGAACTTCTTAGTTAATAATTCTTGTGTTGTTGACATTGTACAAGGGTTATATATAAGTTTCACACCATAATCTTATGAATATAAATCTAGTGGTCTTCAACTTGCATCTGATATGAATTGCCCTTTTGATGCTAACCTACCAGGATGCACCACCCGGACCCCCATAACTGCTCCCTGTCAAAAGTATCCCACAACTCCATTAGCACTGAAAGTGAAACTTAAAAAGAAAAAAGTGTACAGTGTTTGTGCCTAATTTACTGTGTCTGAGTATGGGTACCTGAACATTGACATCCTGAGAAACCAAACTCATTACACGAGAAGGAAAATGGGTTTGAAAAATTGAAACAAGAGAGTGGATATATTTGGTATTTATATAATTTCCGAATGACCAAGTGATGAGAATTAATAAAAGCACAAAAATATTTGTGTCCTAGAAACCTTAGGATATTGTGTAACTGAACCCATGGAAATGTGCTGAAAGCTTAAAATATACATTATATCTAGATATATACTTTTGGCTGTATTGTATGGTCGTCCTAGAAATCTCATTAACAAAATGGGTTTATAGGACCAAATTTGTTTGCTTGTTTGTGGTGTTTCAGTTATACAAGGTCATGTTTTCTCGAGGTATACACGTGTACCTTTTCAGAATTGTCTCACTTGAGAAAATTTATATCAGTAGTTGGCGTGACTACAATTTTAACCATCCAAGCATTCTTTCCTTCCCAATTCTCAAGAGAAAAATGTGCTTCAAAAGTACATGAAGTGACTAGGTCTGATTGCTGACTGGAAACCAAGTTCATCTGTAATCTTAGACCTTTACTTTTTTGGCTCTATCTGGTGTTTAGTTTTATGAATTGTATTCCCAGAGGACTAACTAACTGAAAAAGAAGGGTCGTATTAGTCAGATATAGAACCGTTGATCACATACCAAAGATAAGGAAAATCGTGGTCTCGACCCAATGCCTCAAGTCATAACCCAAACCAGCCTTAATAATATTCGCAATGTTAGAATTGGGAACCATTTGCCAATAAGGACCATCAAAGCACAGCTCTTCAAACTCAGTTTTCATCTATTGAGTAGATCAACCATACTTTAGTTGTATATTTATTTTATCTTTTCGTTTTGATGGAGGTGTTTATCATCATCCATAAACGTTTCAATCTTCAAGACTTCAAATTCATCTCAAATCATTTAGATCGTGTCGCTGTTCCTTAAAAAGGTGAAGAACTGCTAAAATTTTGTAGCTAATATTGAAGACTAATTAACGTTATCTACCAGCTCAGACCTCTCCCATGTTGAGTATTTCTAATGCATCTTTGTAATTTCCCTTTCTCATCAGTTGCTTTGCATTGCATGAACTAAAGCCCCATCATGATTGCGCTGTTGAATGTGCAACAAATATATTTCTAACGTTTGACATGAGGAAACATGAATGTACATATTGAGAATGATTAATTACTTTGGTCAATTTCAGACTGTCCACGTGAAAGTTAATTATGTTCACAGTATCATTTGATAGGTTGGAAAAGTAAACTCTCTTGTCTCTGAGCTTGCGAATGTGAGTGCAAAGGAATGTGAGTTGCTTGAGCGGGTAAAATGTCTGTTGTCTGCAATTGCCGTACTACAGGTAAATGCTTCTGGTTTGCTACTTTCCTATTCCTCCTTAATTCCTCTCAAAAAACATTTCAACATTCACTTCCCATCCTCCTGTAACGCGGACAAGTTACTTTTCTTGTATATATTTGTTCATGTATGTCTGTAGTTATGTATTTAATTTTTTTGGGAATCAGGTGAAAGAGTGTAGTCTGCGTACGCAAATTTTACAGCGGAGATACGTACCTTCAACCTGACAACTTACATGTAAAAGCCGTTGACTTTCACAAAGCTAACATTATAGCGGAAGATCAAACTCTTTCCTTTTTTTTGGAAGCAATAAGGGCATCTGGATGCTTGTGGTTTTCTGAAGCAGATGAGTGTCCACATATTTGTTTTGGGTTTTGTTTGTTTAGAGGAAAATTGTAAGTATTGTGCATGTGCGTGTATAGGTAGCAGAGATTGTCCTTGACGTCAAATTAATTTGTGTACAGTCCATTCATTACAGACCAGAGGTTTTCATTTATAAAATATGAATTGGTGTGTTCTTTTAAAAGTAATGTCTAGTCTGGTTTCTTCATATGGTTGTCTGTTCTGCTCACTTTGTAGCCTTGCAAATCGACTTTTTAGTGAAATTCCTACAAAACGAAATGGCCACCTTTTACTTTGCCTGGATTCCCTCTCTCTCTCTCTCTAGCTCTCACCCCATCGTAAAAATGTGATTGAGTGAGAGTCAAGAATCGAATTTTAATGATGATAAGATTCGCAAAGTTGGTAAAAGAAAAAAAGAAAAAAAGAAAAAAAAAAAAGAGATCCATCCTCGTGCAATGATATGAGTAGAGGGTGAGAAGTGTTTGGGGTTGTAGTACATAACCTCAAAACTTTTCAGAATCCATCAAGGAAAACGACATCACATTTACTACTGTATTAAGAAGGATTTAGATACTTCACGGAGTGGAAATTCTCATAATCTGAGAGGAGACAGCATTATGATTCTTTAATTCTGATTAGAATGGAATCTTAAGATTGGGACTGGACTTAGACGGCTTTCATTTCCCCTTTGGTTACAGAAGACGACACAGCAGGTTCCTTTTATGATGGAAACATTTCACTCACATATATCCGCTGTTTTTATATACGTTTTTAATGCATATGGAATTGTTTTACAGGAAAGAAGAAAAGGAAGATCTGAACAAAGATCTTGTGGTGCGTGGCGTATGGCTTTGGGCTGATGAGTAAGTCAAGGAGATGGGCTTGTTTGAGACGAGGAGGCCCCATCTGAAGGAGATTCTATTGATTCAAGTACATTGATGAGTCAGGTACACTTTCCTTTTCCCTCTTCTCCATGCTTTCCATGCTAATTGAAAACCCCCATGGGGTCTATTTCCCAATAGGACGGGTGCTTTCATGAATTTGTCTCTTACAAAATACACCATGTTTCCCTCTCTCCTTATCATAGACTCAATTCGAGCATGGCTGAACTTACATATAAATATCTTAATAACAATAAGGTCAATGATTTGAGTTACTCTATTTTTAATAGTATTCAAAGAAAGGAAAAAATGAAAGATGAAAAACAAATTGCATTCAAACACAAACTATCAATTTGCATGTTTAATAGAGGAAGAAAAAGTCAATTCGCCCACTCCCAAAGAGTTAATTGAAGAGAGGAAAATAAGAGTTAAAATTATAGATTTAGTTTTTGAACCTCTTTTTACTTTGGGTTGACAACGCCCTACGATTTAAAAGTGTATAATTGATTGCTTGCTATGACTCTAAAATTTTGTATTTAATAAGTTGTTCAAATTTTAAATTTATGTACTATATGTGTCTTGGTTGAAATTGATTTTAATCTTTGTTATTATAAAAGATTTGAAGCTTGCAAAATCTCTTTAAATTCAGAAAATTTCAGTTAAATCAGATTATATTCAAACTTTAAAAATCATTTCGAATATATCAATCTTAATTTTGTTTAGATGGCAATGGATAGAGAACTTCTCTCCCCACTTGAGGGGTAATAAATTTGTTTCTCCTTTGATAAATGATTGTTCTTTTACTTAATTATTCTAAAATTGAAAAATTGATTTAATATTAAGTTAAATAATAATGTACAGTGTGTTATTAAATACCAAAATTAATTATATGATAAGATTTTTTTTTTAAAAAAAAAAAAATCTTTATTATTTGCATAAAAAGAATTGAATAAACAATAATGTTAAAGTGCGTAGATATGTAATATAAAAGTAGAAGATTAAAGAAGAAAAGAGAAATAATGGTGAGTGTGTAATTAGTATCTGTTATTGTGGGATCCACGTAAGCATTTCTTTGGGTATTTTGGTAAAGACGCGGCGAAGCGAATGGATGAAAATGGATGCTTCAATTTTGCTTTAATTTTAAAAATATTTTAATACAATACAAAGTGTGTATTTATATATTATATATTAATTGTTTTGTAATTGGTGTCATCATCTTCTTTGTTGGCCTTTGGCTTTGTTAAAAAGGGAACAACAAAAATAATCGGTATCGCCGAATAGGTGCTGCTTCTGATTATGGCGTGGAACCCACTTCTGGTGTCTCCTGGGCCATGCTGACGTGCACCGCACCATTCCCCCCCCCCCCCCCCCCCCCCCCTCCCCCCTTTTTTCTAATCCAATTCTTCATTAATAAATAATCCCATTGTTAATTTTGGATACACACACACACACATAAACATAATATAGAAACAATGGGACCCATCACATCTTAAGATTCTCTAACTCTCACTTCCAAGAAGAAAAAAATTGGGTTCTTCCTTTTACCCACTTCTTAGAATGCACCTAATCAATTCTTAAAAGGATTTCTTATATGAAGAAGAATATGTAAGCACCATAAAAGAAAAGAGTGCTTTCAAATTTGGAGTTAAGAGTCTTCATGCAACATATACTCAACCTTTTTAACTCCTTTACGTTTACTATAACTTTACTTATTCTAAGTTGAGTTCTAACCTCACTCTTTAATTATTATTATTATTATTATTATTATTTTGTCTTTTTAATAATCTAACTTTGCCCTTCTTCGTCCCGTCGCGGCCTTCAAAAAATTAATTTTTAATCTATAGTTTGACATTAGAATATTCATTTGGTTACGTTCAATGGATGTAGATTCCTCTCCACCTCTATAATTAGGGTCCTAGTTGCATAATTTTATTTGATATGATGTATCATTTGTTTAATTATCTTATTTTTTAAAATGTAGTCAAATTATTAATATATAGAATGTCAATTAAAGAAATAATTGTCATATTTTTTTAAAGAGCATTGTATGGTAGAAGTGTGACGTAGATCATGAAAATTATTTAAAATTGAAGTTTTTTTTTTTTTTTTTTTTGTTAGAAGAAATTGCTCCAATCAGAATAAATACTTAGCATTTAGAGATATCTTGGAAATTTATCTAACTTCCATTAGGAGATTTATTTAATCATGTAATTATGATCCACTTGTAATATGAGACACATGATTCTCCACTTGGCATTATTGATGTGTATTTCATAGACTTTGTCAAATCACAACACAAGTTTAACCCAACAACATACTATACTATTACTATTTTATGAAACTTATTTTTTTCTTTATTTGTGTATTGGAATATTTGGTACGTCGTGAAATTGATTTTTTATTTTATTAATCTTACGTTAATCTTATTTAAATTTAGTCGTTTCTTTTAAGGTGTCAATCCAATCAAAAGAAAAAGGTAAACCCAATATATTTGGTTAACCTCAACCATACACATATTTGATTTGTTGTTTTATGTGAATGTGTTGTTAGTTTTTTCTTCTTAATTAGTTTGTAGGAGTGATTATTTTATGAGTAATATTGGAATCATAAACAAAACATTACGTATTCTTAAATTGTCCATTCATAGATGGTTTCAATGATCATAAAAAAAATATTGAGGTTTTTTTGTTCAGTTAAAATCACAAATAACTAACTAATTAAAAACATTTAGTCAATAGACAATTTAGATTTGAGTATCATACGGTAAGTCATTAAGAATTTGGCTTTAGTACCTTTGAATTGAAAATAGACATGCAATTTTAAACCAATTTTTAATTATTTGATCTTTTTACGGATAAAGAATAGGAGAGAGTCGTAAAAAATGACACTTTCGTATTAAAATTAAGTATAGTAAACTTTTGTCATTTAGTGATTTTTTGTCATGAAATACAATTAGATTGTGTTTTTAACTATTCTTAAAGAAACCCTAATTTAGGTTGTTTTCACTTTTTAACAAGATCGATGTGTGTGTATCATCTATGTATAAAATTGCTATACATCATTTCTATTTTGTCATTCATTGCAACTATTTTAATTGAGGTGATTATACTTGAAATGACGTATTTTTTAGTACTCGTGTATGATTCAGACCATAAATACGACATGCCGCAATTTAATGGTAGAGATATGTTTGAACAAAACAATCACATTCCTTTCTTTGTTTTAACCACTATTCAGATCGAAGTGGTATTTATGTTATGAGTGATCTACATGAATATGAAATTCATGAACTCGTTGTAGAAATATGTTTGAATAGATAATTACGTTATTTGTCACATTATTATAACAATTAAGGTTGAAGTATCTCGTATATATTGAAATATCAATTTCAGGTTTTTTTTTTCCCTTTTGGTGTATATGAATTAAGTTTGTTTTGAATGATTTCTTTATACCAATTTGAAATTTTGGGTTGCTCAGGTTGGCTACGTGAAAAACACGAATAGAATCTCAAAATACTAAACATCAAATACACAATATGTATGTTACAAATTTAAAGAAAAAGAAGGAAACGTCGTTAAAAAAAACATTAATAAAAGATACATATAACCGTAGTTACTAGTTGAGTTCAATTCAAGAAATGATTATTCAACTCGAATCTAACTCGATTCGAAAAATTAAAACTCCAACTTGCTTTAACATTTAAGTTTGGGTAATTCAATAGACATCTTGAACATTCCAAAATTATTAGTATTCTCAAATAAATTTAAAGATTCTTGAATAGTACAAATACTGAAATTAAATATCTGAAAATTAAAATTGAACAATCTTAATGTAATGAATATAAACCGACTTTGAATCTATTTGTTTTTATTCATTTTGTATTTATAGTCCCAATGCATTCTCCATTCGGAATATTATCTTAACAAAATGAATAAATTTTCCAAATACATTTCGTAAGGAAACAGTTTTCTTTTTTCCCTTTATCATCAAAATTACTCCTAATAATGCCTCATATTTCATATTTCCCAACAACCTCAAATTCCCCAAATTATTATATTTGAAATATTTATAGAACAGTTCCTATTCTTTTCTGTATGGAGTTTAAGAAAGTCAGATCGAAAATATCAAAGACGGTCAATCGAAGATAAAAAAGAGAATCGAGGTTCAAACCACGAGTCTGGTTCCTAATGAAAAGGAAACAAGGGCGGTGGTGTTGTTTATTTATTTAGCCTTAGTTATTGTTTTAAATAAATGTATATATGTGTAATGTGTGTGTGTGTGTGTGAAAGAAATAATAATAAAGAAAGAGAAAGGTCAGAGAAGAGTCTTTGAGATGAGGTTGTACGGTACGGCGAGGACAATGTTGAATTTCGATTATCCATTCCATGCAACCAACCATCTCTCCCTCTCCCTCTCCACAATAACATTACATGTCATCCTTACATTATTATTAAAATTTACCCTATACTCCTTTCCCCCAAACTTTACGTTTTTTTTTTTCTTTTCTGTTTCAATGTTAATTTTAAAACTGAGGGATAAATCATCGTCGCCGGTGGAAGAAATTTCATTGCGACGCTTCGTTTCCGACCAACTGATTATTAAAATCTCATTGGATTATTCACTGTTCTTACTTCTACAACATCGCCTCTAAACTCAAAAAAAAAAAAAGAGAAAAAAAATTCCTTCCTTCTCTCTTTCTATCTTTCTTCTTTCACACGAATAAGTTCAAGAGCTTCGTTTCTTTCCGTTGGTCGCCAAGATCGCCGCTTCCGAAGCTAGTCATGACCGACTCTTCGGAATCAAGAGACCGCCGATTCTCCAACGGATGCTTCTTCGTTCTGTTGAGACCGAGATCAGGAAGGCACCGGAAATCAGACGGAGTAGATGGGTAAAATTGAAGATTGTGTGTGGTGGTTGTCCAGACATCGTTATTAAAAGTAAACGATGAATCATCAAGGTTAGGCGTAGGATTCCCAGAAATTTCGATTCCGGGTATTGGTCTGAGAACACCGCCGTTGAGAATGGTATCCGCCGCCGCCTGACAGACGTGCCAGTTCCCACTAGACAAGAGACCAACGGCGCCGCTAACTGGGTTAACTGTGCGACCACAAGCTTCGAATAACAGAGACTGAAACAAAGCTTGAAAACAAAAAAAAGGAAAAGAAAAAGAAAGAGAGGAAATCTCAGAATCGATTGATAGGGGAATTAAAGAAAAAAAGGTAGTTATATAAAACTTAAATACCAGGTCTTTGATGATAAGGAACGGCGGAGATAAAGGACAAAAGATCACTACGGCCGAAAAATTTAGCGAGAAACAGAGTAGCGTTGCCTTGAGCTTCCGGGGAATCAATCCAATGAAGACTTGACCTTAAAACACAAGCTTCGCTGCATCCCTTTCGAAGCACTCTGCAACCGTTGCAACTCATCGTTGAAGAAATTGGTAATAATTTGGAGTTGGGGTGAGTTTACGAGGAATGAAGAATAAAAGGGTTTCTTAAGATAGAAGCAATGAGGAGGAGAGGAATTTTAATGGGGTAATGATAATAATAAATAAGGATAAAAAAGGAGAATATGTTTTTGGGGGGGGGGGGGGGGGGGGGGGGGGGCGTTTGGAGAAGAAGAGTGAAGAAGGGAAGAGAGGAGAGGAGGGAGTGTTGGAAATGGGAGAAGAGTGGGTTAAAAAGAAGAGAGAAAAAGGAGTGTTTGGGGGGAGGGGGGGGGTTAGGGTTAAGAAAGTAACTGTGGTTAAGTTTGATGTCAGAGTGTTGACGGTAGACTTTTTGTGTGGGGACCATATGTCAGATATGCGCGGGGGAGTGGGGCCCAAATGTTGTAGCGTTTAGTAAGGAAGGAAGGAAGGGAGGGAGAGTGGGAGAGAATATGTTGGTTCCAAACTCTGGGCAAGAGCGGCTCCGTGTTTCCGCGAACTCTTTTCTTCCTTTCTACCTTTCTTTATAAAAAACTCTTTCTCATTTCTTTTCTGCTTTTCCCATATTCTTCTTCTTTTAAGATTCTTTCATTAATTAAATACCTTTTCTTTTCTTTTTTTTCTTTCATTTCAAATGTTTTAATTTCTTTCTTCTTCTTCTTCTTCTTCTTCTTTATAATTTGTTTCCATTAATTTAAAATATATTCTTCAAAAAATACATATTTATTAAAATTTTAAATTGATTCAACTTTTATATATGTTTTAATATTTCTCCATTCAAAATAATACTTGAACGTTTTTGTTGTTAAAATCGTAATTAGAAACTGTTATGTATTTGTGAACCGTACTTTGTTGTCGTTTATTCATTTCAATCTCAAATAGTTAAATGTACTAATCTCGGTTTCAACAATAGTAACTTTTCAGCCTTAATTTGCTCGAGATATGAAATTGAAAGAAAATATAAAAGGTAGAAATGATACTAACCTCTTGATGAGTAGATTTCTAGGGTTTCTTAAGGAAATATTTATGGAGATTACAAGGAATAGCATAAGAACACAACAAATTTATAGTGGTTCGGCTACGTCCACTTTGAAGCTGCCATGGAGCTTTATTCAACTTCTTCACGAATCAAACAACTATAGAGAAGTTTGAAGATGAGTTTTTTTCCTCTCTCCAACTCTTTTCTCTCACTGTAATCTTCCATACTAAATTCAATGGTTTATTATTACATTACAGAGTTATTTAATAACGGTGAAAATATAACAATCTCTAACTAACTAATTAGTTTTTTCTGTTTGATTTTAGAAGGACCACAAAAGCTTAGAATCTGCATTTAAGGGTGCTGAGTTGTCTTGGGAAGTAATCGCTCATTCTACTGGACCGAAAACAAAGCACCTGGTATGCCAAGATTGACCGGGGATTGAGCCTCGGGATACAACTTGCTTAACTTACTAAAGAGTCAAAGCATCGGAGGTTCAGAATTGAGTCGGATTCTCTCCAAGCTTCACTAAGTTCTTCTATAAGCAATAAAAATTTCATATCGGGATCTCCCCAATTTCACTAAGATCTTCGGTATTTTTGTGTAGATGTACTCGTTTGTTTTTATTGGAAGGTGTTGGAATTAAAGGTGTAAAAGATCACAAAAACCTTTATATATATATATATATATATAAAAAAAAGGGAGTTTTGAAGAGGAAGTAAAGAAGAGCAAGTGGTGTAGTGGGGTGGGGGAATAGGGAACCGAAGGAGTCGGTAGCAGTGAGGATTGGTTTCGCCGCCGTGGTATGTGCACATGTTACTCACGTGTCTTAGCTTTACGAGTTTCTACTTCCCATCTCAATTGTAAATTAATTAATAAAACTCAAACTCCCCTTTTTTAATTAATTCCACTTCTTTGCTTATTGTTTTTATATACCTTCTCTCTTTCTTTCTTTCTTTCTTTCCTTTACAATTATTTTATTGGGTTGTGACTCAAACCTTACGTCTCACTTTATAAATCAATTGGTCAAATCTCATACACTATAACCCAAACCATCCCTTAAATATTTCCAATCTTCAACTATTATTTTTATTAAAATATTAAACACAAATATTTACCTATTTATTTATTTTAGTACAACAACATAATTTTAATCTAATCATAATTCATTTGATTGTTTATATATAAACATTGACGTAAATCAAGTAGCTAAGACATACCTCTCAATGTATTAGGTCATCTTCAAATTAATAATCTACAAAATATAAATAATCTTCGCTTGCCTTCTTAAAACTTTTTCATTTATTCTATTTCGCCTTTATTATTTAAAATATGTTTTATTCTCTTTAAAACTTTTTTGACATTCTATTTTAATTTCCACCATTGAAAACTTTCGATAAATTTTGAGCATCGTATCTTTTTTTTAAAAAAATAAAAGTATTTAAATAATATACAAGTGTTCGTTTATTTTTATTTTAAGCAATTAAACAATGAATTAATGTAACAATCATATTAATTTACTTATATATACCTTATCTTTTATTTAATTGAATAACTATTTAATTTTTAAATATTTAGTTATCTTACGTATCCAAACATAAACAACTTGAAACGTAGATATTATTAACTATCCATTTTTAACACGATATACTTAGAATCAAATCATTTACGTTATGGTTAGAGATATCAAGATTGACTTAGTAGCATTTGACCCATGAAAATGGTTAACATTCATATATATTTTTCTACAAAAAGTCAAAAAAATTATCCGATATATATTTCTAAGAAGAGAACCATAGAATAGGATGGGTTGGGGTTGGAATATTGAATAAAATGATGTATAAAAATGGTGCTAAAGTAGGGCCTTTGCCTTAAACAACTAGACAAACCAAACCAAATATCCAATGAAAAAATTGCTCAAAAATGAAAAGAAAGAGAGCAATATATCTTTACAACCAATCAAATGACTCTAATAACAATCTTACTCAAAGCTTGGATGCTTTACAATTCATATCACTATTTCAAAGTTCATTAAAGGCTACTTCAACAAATATACCCAACCATATTGTGTCTACCCCACAAATGTCAAAGATTGCACTTTTAATTTCTTTTATAATTTAGAAAAAAAATAAATAAAATAAAGTAGACTACATATCTTTAATAATAATATCAAACTTTTTATGTGTCATAGGCCAATGTAAAAATGACAGAATACACATGGGATTTACATATATGTCAATATCTAATTATTTCTTAGAAATATCTTCTCATTTCTTCATCCAATGATATATGAGATTATTCATTAACTATTTTAGATTTAAACTCATATATGAATATAAAATTATGTTTATATCTCGGGTAGTTTATTCTTTTTATTTTCTCTATTTGATGAAAAGATTTTTCGTTTTGATTGGAATTAAGATAAATAAATATGTGAGAAATAAATCGTAATAGGTTTAAGATCAATAGGGTCCTGTGGAGCGTGCCTAAAACGAAGGCTTTAGGTATATAAGGTTTAGTGATTGGAGTTGACAGCACCCATTACTTTTTCTCCACCGTTGGTTTTGAAATTGAAAAATAAAGAAAGAATTGACAAATCATGGGATATGGGAATGAATATACATTTGATGAAATGTGAAGAAAAGTGGGGATTCCGGTAGAGAAGGCTTTTTGTTTAGATTCTAATAAAATTGCAAAGCAAAATCAAAGTGGTTGGATTTGATCATTTGACAAAACCTAAGAAAGAAAAAAAGCATAAACGATTGAATTTGTACTCATTATTACATGCACACAACAAAAATCATTAAACCAAGAGAGAGAATATTAAAGAGATTATTAGTGAAATATTTAATGAAAGCCCAATAGCTTATTACTATTATTGGAGCCCTAAAAAGGCCAATAGCTTATTACAATTGACCTATATTTCCTTCTCACATTTCTTTTGTCTTTTCTCATTATTATTGCATAATCAATGTACAGTACAAAATCAAATGGCTCAATATTGACAACATTCAAACTAGGTGGGTTACACCTATCTAGGATATGCATAATGCAGCCCATGAAAATTTTGTATGTGACTTTTTTTAAGAAAAAAGATAAGTTGATTTAGTATTATTTTTTACTACCTTATCAAGGAAACGATGCAACCTATGTCATTAAAAAAAAATTCAAATACTTTCATATACCATGTTCACAATCATCCTATGATTTTTCTTTTTCATAAAAAGTTACTTTATATCATTTTTTTTATCCAATATAATGATTAATTGTTATTGACGTAACAATCAATTAATTGAAGTAATAATCATAATGTGGTGGTATGTGAAGTTTACTTTAAAAAAAAAAAAAAAGAATGAAGCAAAAAAAAAATGTAGTGAGTTGATAAGCTAAAAACTATAATAAATTAATACAACGTTAAGATAAGAATATTAATCTAACTCGAATGAGAGAAGTAGAAATTCAAATATTTGACTTCAGCTTTAAGTCCTAGGCCACTTTTATGTTAGCGTAATTCTACTATAGTAATGATTTCATCTTATGTGAAGGTAAAAATGTTTGATGTAATTTTGGAGATGAATGATTATTTATAAGACTTTTTAAAGATAAAAAGAGAGGAGTTGTAAGATAAAATTATGGACATTCGAACCAACATATTTGTCCAAAAGAATATGGAAAGAAGAAGCATAAGACAAAAGATTGATTCTTGGGTGAATCGTTAATTTTGGGCGTAAAGGTAACGCTGCATATTATTAGCTTTTCTTGGAAACACTTTGCTGTCAACCCATCAAAGATACTGCTATCACATCTTCCAACCACTTTGGGCCTCCCAAAAAGCCCAATTGATCAATTGGGCCCAATAGTCCACTACTCTAACTAATTATTTGGGCTCATGGTGTCCACTCAAATGAATTGATCGTTTGGGCCCAAGGCTTGAAACCAAAATGAGATTTTCGTGCATCTCACTACAGGAAAGCAAGTCTATAGCAACATATAGACATATTGTTTGCTATTTATATTACGTAACATCATGATTCTTTTAGCCTATAATAAAGAATTGTAAGTTATCTTCCAACCCATTTTTCTAGGCAATTAATCAACGTTTTATCTTCCAACTCAGTCTTGAAGCATGTTAATGGGAAATGGGAAGAAAATTAATTCTAAAATTATCAACATAGCATTGGATGATATAATATTTAATCTGATTTTACTCATCCTCTTTCACTTTTTGTTCATCTTATTATTAAATGATTAATGATTATGGGTTT
Source organism: Cucumis melo (assembly GCF_025177605.1). Classification (NCBI taxonomy): domain Eukaryota; kingdom Viridiplantae; phylum Streptophyta; class Magnoliopsida; order Cucurbitales; family Cucurbitaceae; genus Cucumis; species Cucumis melo. The sequence continues at coordinate 1,961,730 of NC_066863.1, read as the reverse complement.
AGGAGCGAAGGGAATAAGATAAATATATTTGTTAATGGGAAGGAAGTTTGTATATTGAGTTTTTTTTATTATTATTATTATTGAATATGGCTTGTGATACACTTAATATTGTTTCTTTCTTTTAGTAGATGTTGAAGAAAATGAGGAGATGTCGTAAGGAAGAACTATATATATGTGCAAATATAGTTGTGTTGGCAGCTTGTAATGTGCATATTATTGGGTATACAGTGAACAATGGTATCAACAAATATAAAGTAGATGTTTGGACATGTTAGCCATGTGGAAAGTGAGTGGTGACAACTATTATGAGTTGTATTGGAGGGTTATGGAATGTACTTGGGTACAAGTCGAGAAGTGAAAAAGATTGTTTTAGGTCTGTTCTTTTTTTTACCACTAAAATATATTAAAAAAATCGGTTAAAATTCTATTTTAGTTTCTAAATTTTATGTCTTATTCTATTTTCGTTATTGAATTTAGTTTCTGAACTTTTAGAAAGTGCGTATTTTGGTTCTTGTCGTTAAGATTTCGATGACTTCCATATTTAGATGACTATACTACCAAATAAGATAACCACTCCTAATAATCTAGGGTTTTAATTTTTAGTTGAAGACTAGACGGTAAATTGACATTTTATCATAAGACAATAAAATTCATTTTTTCCTTGAGATTTTGATCGTCACTATTTTGAGGCATCGTCATTCTATCAAACATATATGCTAGATTCAACTTATCTACATACAACCTTTTTAATATCTCAATTTTGATATATTTTGTGATTCATTTGGGTGTTTTTTTTTCTCTTCCTCATTGTGAAAATATTTGTCTCCAATTTCGTAGAGTATTTTATACGAGTATTATATACATTTTACTTTTTTAGTTTATTTTACCTTATCCTCGATATTAACATCAATATAATAGTTTATTTTACGATGTCAACATATTAGTTCTATTTTTATTCTATTCAATGTCTATCCTTCCGATTTGTTTCAAGATTTTAATTTGAAAAAAAAAAGAGTGGAAACAGAAAAGGGGTTGTGAGAGATTTAAATTTAAAAAAAAAACAACAAAATTAATTTTTAATTTGGATTTTATTTGATTCACGTATTGTTACATGAAATATTTGTACAATAAATTAGTAAGATACCTTATTATTTATCGATTTAATTAATATGATGAATCTAGAATCTACTAATAAATAGACAGGGATCAAAGTAAAATTAAAAGAAAAAAAAGTTCAAAGACCAAAACACAGTTTTAGAATTCAGTAACCAAAATAGGTTAATGGTTTGATATTGCAACCGAGTGAATGTGGGATCAAGAGTGCAAATTTAAGAATATTATTAATAAAATTAATTATTTTTTAAAAGAGAAAACTAATTAAGCTTATCGTTAAGCAGAGTTGATTAAGCATCTACCAAAAATTCCCAAACAATTTAGAATTATAAAAGGCTCAAAGTACGAGTTTTTTAAGTTGTGTGATTTGATCATTTTTCTTCATCTTCATCTTTATATTTTTCCAAGAAAAATTGTAGTGGGTAATTTTTTATAATAGTATATAACAAATATGAGACTTAGCTTTCAATTTCATGAATATGGAAAAATATTCCCTTTTTAAAATATTTTTCATCTTGAATTTATTATTATTTTCAAATATTTATTCTTCCACTTTTTTTAAAGAGATAAACCACTATCACTAATAAATCATTTAGCTTTGATACAAGATTGTTAAGATTGGATACAAAATTATTTAGATGGATATAAGATCGTTTAGACTAAATACAAAGACAAGAGATCATTTAGGTTGGAAGATCGTTCATATTGGATATACGTTTGGATTTAGTACAAGATTGTTTAGATTTAGTACAAACTTGTTTAGACTAATACAAGATCATTTAAACTAGGTACAAAAGTAAAAATCGTTTAGATTTGATACAAGAGTACAACATCATTTAAACTGGGTATGTTTGACCCATTATTTGTTGGAGTATTTTTGTTATTTCACATTATAAATTTGTGAATTTTTTTTCTTTTTCGAAAGCTTTCACGATTTGTTATTTTTTTAAAAAAGAATTGAAGGTAAAAGATATGAGAATCAAAATAGAATAAAGTGGTATTAGATTTTATTTTTTTCTTTTTTGGGGAATTCTTCAACTTATCAGTACTCATAATTCTATGTCCTTAGTCCTAATTCTAAGTCCAATTTTAAACAGTAACTTTCACAGTTCCTGTTTTTCCTCTTTCTATTTCTTTAATATTAAACAATGAAAAAGAAGAACTGTATGCTTTTCCCTTTTATGGACTTTTTTTCTACCTATATTATCTTATCTTACACAATGCAATTAGCTTACAAATCTTCTCATTTCACTTTGTAATCAAATCTCTTTCTTAAAAAAGCCCATTGAATTTCAGGATTAACATCCACGAGAAAAAGAAAAACAATGTTTATTGCACTTTAATTATTATTATTATTTTTTTTTAATTTTTCCTTATTCACATATTTCTACAAAAAGTCTAATTTATAAATTTTATGTTATATCTATAATTTATAAATAGCTTATTTTAAAAAAAATAAAAAAAAATTAATATTACTCACTAATTACAAACAAAAAATAAATAAATAAGTAACAAAAATAACTTTTCTTAAAATAAAATAAAAAAGTGGAGAGAAATAATAAGTGATAAATGGTATGAAATCCACAAAGATCCTAAGCTCCACTTTTAGGGGTCTCTCAAATTGTGAAGGGCGGCGGGTGCGGATGCGGCGGCAATGGTGGTGTGGTTCTCATCATTTCCACTTTCCAATTTCCATTATATGCCATCAATCCAATTCCTAAGTTCTCCAAATATTGAAAATTCCAATTCCATCTAACTTACAGACCAATCCCACTTGTGTGTCCTCTTTCTCCACTTGGTCGGCCGACCCCCCCTTGTTTTCCTTTTTAATTATCCATTTCTATTGCCTCTTTCCCTTTCCCTTTCCCTTTCCCATGCCCCCACCAACACACAATTTTAACACATAAACGTATAAACACATAACACACCGTCCCTCAAACCAAACCCTACGTATGTCTTAATTATCTGGGCCCTTCCTTTTCTCTCAACAAACCACATAAAAAATGGCTCTCTGTTTTTGGACACTAAAAACTCACTCCTTAACCCCTCTTGGTTGACTTTTTCTCTCTTTTTAATGTAAACACTAATATCGGGTTGTCCTCATCATCATCTCTTTAAACATTCAAACTCAACTCCCCACACGCAATCCCTACTTTTCAACTTTCAACTTTCTCACACACACACACACACCCCTTCTGAATAAGTCATTGCTTTGTGTTGTTCTTATGTAGCTTCCTTTCCATTACATACCCTTTTTTTTTTTTTAATTTACGCGTACACCACAATTGATCTTGCTGTTCTCCTTTTCCTCTTGCTTTATGGCGCAACACATGGGAAGTTTATTCCTCTTTTGAGAATATTCCGGACGCGGTGACTTTGCTTCTAATTGCTTCGCACCAAATCCAGATCGTTCCTTCCTTGCAGAAAGAGTCCACACAAAAGTCGTATCTTTTTTTTATTTAAAAATAAATAAATACCAGATGGGGATTTTAAAGTTCCATCCTTTTTGGTTTTCCTTTACTTGGGTACGTGGCAAAATCATACTTTGCCACCCCCAATAGAATTGCAGGTGGAAGAATGACTAGTCCTAAAATCTTTCCCATAGATGTTCTATTTTTCACATTTCAACGGCGCTAGCCTTACAAAAAATGAGAAAAGAAACCAACAATAAAAACACGCGTCCTAAATTAAAAAGTATAAGAACTATTGAAACATTTTAATTTGTATACTCTCGAGACAGATCGCCGCCATATAGAAAAGGAAACAAAAGAGTAAAAAGGAAGGTAAAAAGTAAAAGGAAAATGAGAACTTTTCACCACAGTGATAAGACGAACGCAACAAACCGTGGCATCATCCATCGCCCACGCATGCCCTGCACGTCGCCCCACGCCAACTCTCCATATCTCTTCATACATTCATTATGCCGATTCCTTGCGTGCTTTGAATTTGGATCCCTTTCTTTTTTTATGAAATATATTTCATTTATTTATTTTGTAAATGTGATTAATTTCTTGTTTAATTCGAGAAATATGAATGATAAAAAGAATAATCAATTGAATTTATCATGTGGATGAACTTACAAAGAACAATAGTGGGTATACGAGTAGAACAAACAAAGGGTGTAAATGGTGGGTGGGGGGTTATAATCTAATCTCTACTTCCCTTCTATTTACACACAAACAAATCACCTACTAAACAAACAAATTCAAACAAATTCTGTTTCTTTTCTCTAAGATTTCTGGAACTAAATGATTCCCAGTTGATTAATTTTGAGAAACTTCAATTTTAGGAATTGTTAATATACGAGGCTTCTTCAGAGGTAATGGACTTTGAACCTCGTCGTCCCCGGCAGAGATAAAGAATCCTGGTGATAACTCCGGCAAGGCTGGGAGGTTAAGGTCAAAGTCACGGTGGCTGTGACTCTGTGTGTGAGTAGACCCAACTCCTTCGGACGATGTCACGGCCGCAGTGGCGTTGTTGTTGTTGTTGTTATGATGACTATGTGGGTGATTGTTGTTGTTACTGAGTCCGCCGTCGTAGTGGCAACGTTTGTGACCGCCTAAGGCTTGACCGGTGGGAAAAGACTTGTGACAAATAGAGCACTGGTGGGATTTAGCTCCAGCGACGGAGGCGGTGGCAGTAGCGGTGGCAGAAGTAGTTGTGGTGGAGGAAGTGGATTGATCTTCCCCTGTAGCTGATTTTCTGTGGCTAGCTTTATGTCCACCCAAAGCTTGATAAGACGAAAAAGCTTTGTCACAAACAGAGCACTTGTAACTAAGTTTAACAACAGATATGGGTTGAGCAGGAATTGGAACTTCATAATCAAGTGGGTGATCAGAATCAGAAGTAGCGGTTGCGCCACCACGAGCAAGCATGATGAGACATAAGGCTAAATACTCTTCCTCAGTAGGAGGGTTATCAAATCCACGTGGACGCTTAGTTCTCTTCCGCTTAGACCAAGACTCGAATGAATTGAGGCTTGGTTCGTCGTAGTGAAGAGCTGGTGATGGAGTTGTAGGAGAATTCAGAGCTTCAAGAGCCATTAGAGAGGAAAGATGTAAAGCTGATGGAACAAACGAGATCAAGAATTGGGCGAAAGTTGAAAGTTGAAAGTTGAAAGTGTGTGTTTTGGAGTGATAAAGAGTGAAAGAAGGGATGGGATGGGTTTATAAGGAAGGGAAAAACAGATGGAAGAGTAAGGAAGTTGCGTGACAAGTGGTGAGAAAGTAAGAGAGATGCTCAAGTTATTACAAAAATATATAAATAAAAATAAAAAAAGGAAGAATATAAATTTGAAGACATCACGTTTGGTTAGAGGGTATTTCTTGGTAGCCAAGGAGGACCCAGTTGGGTCAACAACACAAAATTAGAAGAGTGGAAAGTTGTAAGTAAGTGACTGAGTGAGTTTTACAATACCAAAACGCCCTTCATAAATATCAATAAAATACTATTCAACGTTCCAAGTCAATACCCCAAACGCGGTTAATAGCATTGCAGCAGCCGGCGGTCTTTCTTACTTTTCCTAACACAAACTAACTATCTTTGACATACCCCAACCTTATTTTAAAACCTTCATTTCAAAACTCTCAAATAAAAAAGAGTACTAGATTTTATATTGTAGTAAACTTTTTTTTTTTTCACATTTACTATTTATTTCTCAGATTAAAATAGTTTACTCTTTCAATATATACTACTCTAATAACTAATGTTCAATTTTATCTAGAAAGACCGACCCTTTGGCCTTTCCTATTTGATTTCCGTCTACAACCAAACTTCCTGTCTACACACAAATTACTTCTCACACAAGCTAACCCCTATCTCATAATTCAATGAATCTATCTAATTAACAAACCGCCATATGTTATTTAAGAAAAATACATAAATTTATTTTTATTTTTATTTTTTTGTAAATAATTAATGAGGAGGCAAAGTGAGAGTGAGACGGTGGGTTAGCGTTTGGTGTTCATAAAGTGTAAAATACGAATGTCAAAACGAGTGGAAGGCAGCCAAAGGTCTGCGGGGGCTATGTGGCCTTTTCTCTAGAGCTGTATTTGTTTGAGGATTTGGTCTATTCGTAACCCAAGTGGATTATATTAAGGGTTTTTTTCTTTTTTTCTCTCTCTTTCTCTTTTTTTTTTTTTTTTTTTTTTTTTTTTTTTTTTTTGCTTTTTAAATTAATGAACAGAGTAGTTATTTTGATATTTCCGTCGTCACACTCATTAATTTAAAAATAAAATTCCTCCACTGGGTTTATGCCGTAATTGACCAAAGACTATATGCTCTGTGCACATTGGAATAATTTGTGGGTGAGGAGAAGGAGTTCACTTACACTTTTAAAAGGTCTACAAATTGACTTCTACAACTCCAAACCCCCCTTTTGAATTCCCTCCACTTCTTCCCTTAAAACACTGCCATTTGGTAAAACACTCACCCACAACGCCACTATCACGTTCTCAGAAAATTCTCATCTTTTTTTTTTTTTGTTTTTTTTTTTTTTTTGTGCTTAAAATTTAAATGTCGAAATCCCAACGCTCGAAAGACGACTCGTTATCAAATACTTTCGAGCATATTACCCATTTCACCCTTCTCCCAATTTCTCTCGGTTATGGGTGTTTGTGTAATTTCAACTAGGAGAGCTCAGCTCACACCAATTTGAGTAAGGTGGATTTTGGAGTGTCGTTATCGAAAGGTATAGGAGGTGGAAAGTTGGGCAGGGAGAAGTACGTGAAGCTAAAACGTCGTGTCGTAACAGTCCACTATTTTTGTTTTTATATTTTTCTCTTTAAAACAGCAGCCTCCGTGGAATCAACAAAAATTAAAAATTAAAAATAAAAATTCCAAGTAGGATGAAGTTTTGATGACGTAGCCTGCTGGGACCCATATTGGTGAATCTGAATAAAGATGTACACGTGTTCTATAAGTGCTTCCGCTGCTGTCACTGCCTACTCATCACTCCATTCTTATCCTTAACATAAATAATAAACATCACTAGTTTCTTTATTTTTCTTTTTTCTTCCCCCCCCCCCCCCCCCCACACACACACACACACAAAACGAATAATCCAATCCAGCGGGCTTGTTTTCTTTTGCTTCATTGATAGTAATCAAAAACAAAAGTGTCTGTTAAACAAAATTAGTAATTTAGAGGCAAAGTTAAATCGTGTCACAAATCAATGCGGCCGCCGCAGCCACATACGTTTAATTTATACATGTAATTTCTCTAGCTTATAGTTACATGTTGAATTGCCTCATCAATTATCTTTGCCCCTAAAGAAAAACACGTGGTTTTTATTTGTTTATTTATTTGTAATTTTAAACACAATCAGATATTCTTAAACAACTTTCCATAAACGGAGAATTTTACACGCAATTGGTTTTAAGCTTTCTCTACAGCCTACACACGTAACTGATCAAAACTAGCATGAAACTCCCAAGAAAATATAATAACACACAATGACGGACAATTTCAAAGTGATTTGGTAAAGGGTGTGTGTGTAAGAGAAGTATTTCGTCAAAAGTTTGGAAGTTGATAGGATAGGGTTGGAAGTACAAAGGCGAAAAAGGGCATATACTGATACCATTGATTTTAAAATTGGAAAGAAATCAAAGTATAAAAAATATATATGTATATATAAAAGACAAAACCAGGTTGGTGTGTGATTCTTAGGCTTTTTGGATTGGGCCACACTTTGGATGGTCATTTGATTTAACGTCTTGGCCCCACCCTTTGGGCTTTGTATAACTACGGCTACAAAACCAATCAATTTTAATGGGTTCTTATTCATACTCTCCAACATAAAAACTTAGTTGAATTCACACTTGAGCGTACCAGTAAATATCAGATTTGTAGTTTCAATCTTCTACCTTCAATTTGAAACAACTATTTTTGTACTTTGATGACTAAATAAATATTCTTAATTTTTAATAATTCGATTTTTAATTATAAACAAATATTAGTATGATTCAATATACATTGTGAATCAAAATTAATTCTAAACTATAGAGACCAAGTTATATGTGATAAAAATTAACACTAAATTTTGATGAAATTTTTTAGGATAGAAATTAAATTGTTACAAATTGTAAAGTATGAAAACTAATTCGAATTTAAGATACCAAATTGTTATGATTTTGAAAGTATAAAGATCAAATTGTTACCGACTAAAATTCATAAATTAGATTGTTGCTTTATGAAAGTTGGGAGATTGAAATGTTTCATAAAACAATTAATTAATTAGTATAGGACGGAAATAACTACGTAATGTAGATGCCTTAGATATGTGCACCTTTTTGTATCTAGGCGTCTACTTTGTCATACTCAAATTTGTTTAATGATTTAACCTTCCAATCTGCCAATTTAAATCATAAGTTACCAATCCTTCTTATGTTTATTTGTATTTGTATTTAATTTAGGTTTTGAAATGTTAAAACTTAAAAGCTCCCTCTATTCGTTTTTTTTTTTCTATTTCACAATTTATCTATCTGTTTTTTATATAATTAAATAATTAAATATTAATCAAAGTAAATAAATAAATAATAATAATAAAATTAAGATTTTATTTCGTAACAATTTTATTTTTAATTTTTAAAAATAAAATCAATAAACACTATTTCTACCACTACTATTTCTTACTAAGTCGCTTTGAGTCATCACATTACTATACTTCTCAAGTTCAACTTCTAAACCATACCAATAACTTAAAAAAAAAAAACTTAAATACTGTCTCAAATTGCCCTATTTTTATACATCTATCTATATATATCAATGAATCAGTTTTACTAACTTTTTCATTTGGACTATCTTTACATAGTGATAAAAAAAAAAACCGAACAAATGCAACAAGAGTAAAGCAAGAAACTAGTGAGTAGTGAGTCAATAAGAAACTCTACAAATTGATGTGTAAGTGGAGCACTGCTCAAATAATGTCTCTCTCTCTCTCTCTCTCTCTCTCTTTTGTAAGAGATAAATACAGCTGAATGATTATCTTAAAAGATACAACCAATGAGTGAAAGTTGTTGTTGCACACCCTCTCTACTACATACATACATATATATATATATATATATATATATATATATATATGTATGTATGATAAGTTAAAATCAATAATATAAAGTTGGAAATGAAGTGTTTATGAAAGCGAAAGCATACATCTCGCTGGAGTTTAGAATTAATATTAATCATATATCCAAATAATAATTTAATATTTAGGGTATAAACAAAAGGGCAAAGTGGGAAATTTAACTGCCAATAATTTGAACACACAACAATTGTAAACGTAATTCTCACAGCTTTTGAAACACGGCAAAAGCCATGCCAATCCTTACTCAATCCAAATTTCCCCAACATTACCCTCCACTAAACAGGACACGTGTCCAAACAAACCTTAAAAAAAAAAAAGAAAAAGAAAACGCTACTCCTACTCTACTTCCCCCACACATAGACACGTCATCGCATCGTCGCACGTACGAGTTTTAACTGCAAGGATGACATGACACGAGGAGGGCATCACACGTTTGCCGGAATAAAATCCCAGTCTCCGTTCTGGCATTATTATTCCGATATGGCAATCCTTTTTTTTTTTTAGTTTTTGGAGATTTTATTCTGTGGGTTATAATGTGTGATGATGTTATAACAATGGCGGATGAGGGTCGGGTCGTGCTATGGGCGGTGCAATTTTTCAGGCGACAAAACTAAAGAACAGAAATAAGGATTTATTAATGTTCTAATTATTGCCTAACAAATTAAAATTAAAAAAAAAAATTGACTTAATTACTTGTTTTGTTCCTGTTGGGTGGTGTTTATGGTGTTTGATTAATTATTTATAAAAAAAAAAATGGTGGAAAATTGTCTCTATCGAACGCGTGAGATTTAACCGCCGGAATCTTAGGGGGGAGAATGGAAACCCTAAACTAAACATACCCATTTCAGTTTTATGGCTTTGTTCAGGTAATCTCATGTTCTGTAATAAATCTTCAAAATCTTACAGCTGGATTCTTCCTCTCTCTCTCTCTTTGACATTCTCTTTATTTTTTTTCCCAAATCAAATACACATAATAATTTTGTCTTAAATCTTCTTTACCATTTTTAAAAACAAATTCAAAAGAGAAGGATATACTCAATCATACACTCGTGAACAGTTAAGAGATCATCGAATTAAATTATACATTTATACACACGAGATATTGTGTTTTCTTTTCAATAAAGTAAACGGGGTAAAAAGTTAAACTCGATGGATAGTTGAGCATTTCATGGGTAAACATTATTTTTGGCCCTCGTCCCAATTTGTGAAATATTATTGATCAATTATGTTTTGACGAAATATGTTTGAACTTATTAGTGAAGAATATTGCATGGGGTAACAATCAATGCAATTATAAAGGAATATTTCATTCTAATTCGTTTAGACTTTGGTTAATAACTACAAATAATTAGCACAATAATACAAGGTCAGTGAATGATAAATATCCCAAACTTTTTAGTTGCTAATCACATTAATAATCAATGCAGAGAAAGGCCACGTGTTAAATAATTACTATAAGTTATTATTGGATGAAGGTAAAATTCTTAGATATATAAATAATGAAATTATGTTAATATTTGTCGGGTGTTAGGGTTGGTTCCTGGACACGTGTTCGATTTTAAACCACCAAAAAGTCGTGCTTCAAATAAGGAATATTATTATACTCGAATTTATAGTTGAAAAATGGGAATTAAAATTGGAGGGGAATAATAAATTATATTGCCGACTTAACTACTACTTAGGTCTTAGTAATTAGGATTATCTCTAAACTCATTTGGGTTGAGTTGTAAAGTATATCAAAGAAAGAAAGAAGGATTAATTAAAAATTAAAATTGAGTTGTACTTAAGTTTACGGGCTATGAGTTTGATATGGTCCCAAAATTCAATATTTATATTTTTTATGCCAAACCAAGGTGTCTTTTTTATGTATATTATTATTATTATTATTCTAATTCTCTCTTTAATTATTTCGTAATTATTAAATAATAATTTTATATATTATCGTAGAATGATCAAATGAGGATGATAGCGAAAGATCATAATTCGTTGAAAAATGATACAAGGTCTTCTATAATATAAAATAATTATTTTGTTCTCACAAAAATGTATTTGTACTTTTTATTAATTATATTTCCATAAATATAAACTTAATGCACCTAATGGTATTTGTTTATTTGAAAGTTATGATTTTATAACTAATTTTAAAAGGACGAGCACTCGTATATTTTAGAAGAAAAAAAATAAAGTTTAAGTCGTTTTATTAAAAACTAATTGTTTGTAACAATAATTGAAAAATTAGTTTTTGTTCTGAGTGTCAACCATGGTCACATTAATTTGATTTAAATGTATTTAAGTATCATTAGGATGTTGAAAGTGTTGTAATATTAAATAAAATAAAATAAATCTTCACTTATTAGTAGCTTGAATTTTCGAGTAAATCAATAATTTAATATGATATTTTTCTTTGATATTATTCTATCATTTGTTAAGTCTTGATGAAATTTTAAACATAAGTAAGAAATAGTGTTAGAAGTTTCATCGTAGTTCACATATTTATATTTTTATGTTAGTCTGTAAACTAATATCATATCAATTAAATATGTAGTTGGATATGAGGAAGATGGAGGTGTAGGGAGCTTTTTATAATAATATACTTTTTTACGTATTTTTTTATATTTTTTGAAATCAAGTTTATAGAAATTACTTTCACCTCTAAACATCTTTACTTTTTTTTTTTTTTGCTATCTATCTATATATGTTATTGTTACCATATGTATTATGTAAATTGGAAATTATTAAGATTTTAGACCAATTTAGTCGTATTATTGTTTAATTACAATTATTACTTTTTTTTTGTATATTTATATCATGTGCTTCTTCAATCGTAAATATTTAGAATATATTCGATAAAATACACACTTACAATTTAAAAAATAAAATAAGTCAAGTTTTGAATTGATATATATAATAATTAAAGAAGTAGGGTCTATAAAAAAATTGTAGGACAACTTTTAAATTGAAAATATCAAAGGAAGCTAAACAATTTATAAAGTTCAATAAACCTTTTCCATATTCTTGAAAATTGAAAGACTAAAGATTAAACTAATCATGAATTAAAAAGCATGGAGACTTTGTCCATTTTCATGATTAATTTAAAAGTGTTCATAAATATTGTTTTTCACTAAAAGTTTATAAGAAAAGAGAAATATAATGCGAAGGAATTTGAACAAGGATCATATTTGTTGAAATGTTGAGAGTCTTACGTTGAAAAAATTAAGGAGACTGACACTTTTTATAAGATAGATGAACTACTTTTCTCATTGTCAATTAATTTTGAGATGAAACCTCATACTATCAAACAATATAATAGAAATAAAAACGGTAGGTTACAATGAAATAACAAGTTATAAACTAATCAAATGGAATAATAATGTTCACTTATAACCATTTGCTTTTTTTTTAATAATATTCACGAGACAAAAGAGGTTGATGATGAGTAATACCAAGACATCTCATTTAGGTTGACACTTTTAATTTCCAACACTCACTCCATAACCAAAAGATGCATTAATCATAATAAAAATACAAAGACATCTCAACTTATAAGTATTTAATTTAAACACTTGAAACTACGTCAATCCAAACATACTCTAGGTCTATTAGAGTGGAAACCAACTCTTTCAAAATGTATGTATGATTTATACTTTTTCTTTTCTTTTCTTTTTTTAATTGTGTGTGTTTGAGGGTTAGAATTGGATGATGTTTACATCTCACCATGCATTAATTAATATAATGAAGAACACCAAAGCTGTGGTTTTGATTAATCAAATGAGAAATTAGGAGACAGAGAACGATGTTGAAGGTGATGTTGTCTGGGCTTTATGATCATTGATCGCTACTTTTCAAATGAACACTTCAGACTCATCCCCACGACGTAACCGACATCTAAGCTGTATTCTTTTATTCATTATCAACTTATTTTTATGTCTTTTTTCATTCCATATATTCCCAATAAATATTTATTAAAGAAAAAACTTCCACGTTCTTACAATTTTCAACTCTTTAATCATTAATACAAACCCCATATCCATGCTTATTTCTCTTAATCACTTCTTAATCTGTTTTCTCTCACCCACAACACTACTTTTTTTAGTATACTTATTAATCAATACTTATAATAAATCTTAAATTTAAAATATACTCTTTTGGTTTTCATTTCCAAGCCATTCTTTAATCTTTTCTAGAATGTCATATTATTTACGAGCCTTTTCTCTATAAATATGTATTTTTATTGCATGAAAATCATCTTTCTTTTATATATATACACACCCGTGAGTGTATGAGGAAGCTTACCCGCATTTCGAATAATTTTACGGAATAAGTTGTATGATCCTACAATATTTGAATCTCAAGGAAATCTGTAAGATATTAAATCATAGATATATATGGTCACCATGAATTTGGTTAACCGATATTGATTAAAAAAAAATCTTTGAAAAAAGTTGTATGTTTCTAACAAATTTCAACGTATACTCAAGATATCATATATGACTATCTCAATAAACTAGTTTTTTTTAATAGAAAACAATACGTAAGGTTTAGATATCTGAATATCTCAACTAGATAAACATTTTCTTAACACCCTCATTATCTTCCAAAATGATATTGATTGAACGCATAGGAGTACAAAAAAGTCGACTAGAAATAAGCCCAATTAAAAATATCCTATAGATTACAATAATAGTTAGTCACGATATACTTTTACAATTTAGAGATTGCGGTGTCTCTCACCAACATTATAGTCCTCCAAATAGCTATTCGCAGTAGTATTTTTTGGATTCACTATTATTAAATCGGGATGACACTGTATATTAAACAAATGTGAGAATTGATGATAGAAAAAATAAGTTATAAAGATCACGAAATTCTAATTTTTTTGTTATTTATTTCAATGTATGATGGGATCATTAACATACGGTGGCCGAACAAAACAATGCCTCATTGTGTCGGGGATTTCTTATTCCTTCTCTTAAGCTGATTTTGTAGTAATGTTGTTCTAAAAATGTGATTAATTAAGGTGTATTTGAATATTAATACTTCATTCCCGTCGATTTTATTATATTAAGCTTATGATTGCATGAACTTGGCCAATTGATCGTACGATTAATCAGTCATATTTAGAATTCAGACTATATCCATTTAATTTACAATGATTGATTTAAGTATTAGTTAATTTACAAACCCTAAAACCCAATAATATTAAAAAAAAAAAAAAATCCAAGTCAATTATTATTGTGTCGTCCCGTTGCACAATAGCATATAAAAACCCACACCCTTCCAGTTCTTTTGGTATCACACATCACAAAACACAACACAAAACAAATAAGTAATAATCCTCGTACAGATTAAATTTTGGATGGATTGTTTTGGAGGTATGAGTGGAGATCAAGCTGGAGAATGGGATTTATGCAGTTCAATTTTATCATTAGAAGATCCTGATTTTATGCATATTAATATTGATCCTCAACCTACTACTTCGCCAGGTTTGATGGCTGATCATGCAGCTTGGTTCTGTTCTAATTTGGATTATTCTAATGGTACTGTTGATCATTATCAATTTCCTTGTATTGCTGCTGCTGCTGTTGCTGCCTATGATGATTATTATGGTCATAATCATATGTCCATGTCAATTATTGATGAAGATAATAAGAATTTGGAGTCCATTTTCTCAGCTTCTAGTGCTGACATTTTGCTGCAAGGAATCAGTGGTACTGGCTTTTCTAGTGAAGATCATAAATTTCTTAACATGGATATTGTTCAAACCCACCTAGGAGTAGGAGATGAAGATGATGATAATCCCTTATTCCACCACAAAAGGAAATCATCCATTGTTGCTGCTGATGATCACGATCACGATCACGATCATGATCAGAACCAGCTCATCAAACCCAATAAGAAAATTCGCACTTCAAATAATGTAAGTAAATCTTAACTTTTTTTTCTCTTTCTAAACTTGAATTGATTAATGACATGTAATCAACTTTTGTGTTCATTAATGATTTTGGAAGTTGATCTATAGTTGAAAAAAATTAAATCAAATGTAACTTTTAATAGTTTTTCATTTTTTTAAAATAATAATTAACAGGTGCAGATCAAAAGTAAGAAAGGCACAGAATCAAAAAAAGTGAGCAGCACACGGCGGCGGAAATGTGAAGAAGAACAAGAAAATGGAAGGTCGTCGTGTGATATGAACAGTTGCAGCAGCGATAACTCATCGGAGGATGACAATAATAATAATGCTTCACCAAAACCCAAAACTAGAGCCACTAGAGGCTCAGCAACTGATCCACAAAGCCTTTACGCAAGGGTACATATTTTCAATTTTACTATTAAATCCCTATATATATATATATATATATTATAAGAAAATTTGCTTTATATCTATTTATAAAGACGTAATGATTAATATTAAACTTAAATAATGCAGAAGAGAAGAGAGAGAATCAATGAACGCCTTAGAATTCTGCAGAAACTTGTCCCTAATGGAACAAAGGTAAATAAACCAAATATATATAATTACATGTATTATATTATTTTCAAATGATCAGGTTGATTAATAATGGGGTGGTGAACTTTCAGGTTGATATTAGCACAATGCTTGAGGAAGCAGTTCATTATGTTAAATTTCTGCAGCTTCAGATAAAGGTATTTATGGAGTACTAATTTGTTCATTAAATTTCACTTGCGTAATTCACTATTATCTCTTTAAATGAATTGACAAATGATTATTTGTTGGGTTTTTATTTTGTTTATATGCAGCTTTTGAGCTCTGATGAGTTGTGGATGTATGCACCAATTGCTTACAATGGGATGGATATTGGTCTGCAGCAGAAGCTTTCTTCAATTTTATGACCAAAACCAAAATCACCCCTTTGTAATTTTTCATATCCGGCTTCAATTAATTCCCACATTTTAGTAAATGCAAAAATCCGCATACTAAAAATGGAATGAGATTAAAAAAAAAATCCTCCCAATTTTCCTTTGTTCATTTTATAAATATGATAAATACTACCCCATAGTTATTATTTAACATTCTGTATATTTCCTTTTTCGAAGTGAAGTTCACATTGGCTATACTAAAGAAATGTCTCTTGTATAACAAACCATTGATGATGATACCTTGATCGATATCTTCAATGAATCTCTTTCCTAGACGAGTGGAAATTTTGTTGTAATTAAAGAACTAAAAGTTGGTTGAATGATCCATTGACTTTTATATATATATTATATTATACAGAAAACATGCATGAAATTGATAGTTTACTCAGACAAAATAATTTAAAGTGTAATGCCCTTTGCTTTGATCATCTTATATATTGTACAACATAGCTTGAAATTAAATTTCAATCAACCATTTGAGAAGGGCAGAGATGAATAATTTGGAATGATATGAGGCTTAGGTCTAAAAATTGATATGGTGTGTCAGTCTGCCACTTTAGACCAACAAGGTCGCAGATGCCTTAAGCTTAAGTAGAAAGACAGAGTGGCGAGAAGTAAAGAGATTACTTTTTGTAGTAGATGCCAGTAAGTCAAAGTCAAATCTCTCTTTTCGAAAACGTAAGTCGTAACTTACACTGTTTATGAATGGCGCTCCAACCCTTATGGTTATGGATAAGGATAAATAAATAGGAGCGTTCGTTATTTTCCTTTGAAAGAAAGCTGGGAGGGGCACTTCAATTTTCTCTTTTCTTTCTTTGAAGATGTGAAGATGAGTCAACAAGGGTTGAATTCTTCATTAATGGATTCGTGAGAGAGGCAAACGTGAGTTGCGACTACATGGAAGAACCCAGATACAAGGGAGGTTAAATGGAAATTTGAGAACACACGAGAAAGCTTAGACATTGCTAAAATTTTTTATGAAGAGCTTGGTGTGGAGGCTTAAAGTATCTATAAGGAAAATCGGTAGTACTCACGAAGGATCGTCTCAAAAGGCACAAGAAAGATAGTGAGGAACTAAAGAACTATTGAAAACCTACTCACGAAAGATTTCGATCGAGAGTCACATGGAAGACAATGAAAAACCTCTGCAAGACTAATAGAAGACTTAGTAATCTTGTGGAAGGCCTTGCAGAACCTACGAGTGACCTCAATAGGATACATGAAATATCTCAAAGTGATTGAAATTGGCATCATCCCATTATTAACAAATGATTTACGTAAATCATTAAAAAAATTAAGTGAACAATGTATCAGACATTAGTTACAAATTTAAGACATAATTACCAAATCAAACCTTAATATTTTAGTCAATACATTCTTCTCAAAAATATAAAAAAGCCGCAAAATATTTACACTATAGAATAATGTCGAAAATGGAAAAAGCACAGAGGCACCGTGTAAAATATAAAAAATGACCCATCAACCACACTGTAAACAACGTGCGCCTATATTTGCAATCGTTTAGGTTTGGTTATTGATCGTTTAGATATGACTACAATTTATACGTGTAAATATGAGGTTTTCAATTATATCATTTAATTTTGTTAGACGATCGTTTAGATTTGGAGACCAAAATCTAAATGATTTTTATTAAATTTGATAGACGATTTTTTTAATTATTTTGTTACCAGATAGATTTCTTTACACGATCATTTACTTAGTTTATTTTTTCGATCATTTAGTTTTTTTAAACGATCGTTTATATTTACTACTCCAATCTATGATTTTTTTTTCAAGATTCTTTATACATAATCTTTTATTCTTTTTACAAAATTGTTTACTTTTTACATGATCGTTTATATTTTGCTATTTTTTCTGTACACGGATAATGATGAAAAGAAATCGTAGAAAAGAAAAAGAGAAAAAAGAAAAACGAAATAACTATGAATAACAAAGAGAAGAAATAGAAGAAAAAGACTAATTGCGAAAGAAATAAATAGGAAAGATAAACCTGAAATATTTAAAAATGAAAATTTTATGGATTTTGTTACCCGAACCGTAAATAGTTTGATGTTTTGTTACATGTACCGTCGTTAAATAGTTTGATGTTTTGTTACGTGTACCGTCGTTTTCTTCATGCTTAACTTAATTATACTAAGTTAATGTATTTAATTTAATTCATTAGACTTCTTTCTAAAAACACCATTAATTGAAATCATATTGAAATGGAGAAGTGAGTGAAAGGCAAAGTGGGCCCAGAAGGCACTTCGAATTCCTACCCTAACTGTCATCAAATTTATCTTAAGACCGCGCGCGCCTCTTTCCTCTCTCGCAGTGGGTAATGGCCTCGGCGGAGCAGCCTCTCAAGAAGCGGCGAAACTACGGACCAGCCGCTCCAGAACCACCGCCCCCACTTCCCCAGTTGCCTCAGCCACCGCCACCGCAAATCCCAGCGACGGACCAGACTTCCATCGCTCCATCGCCTTCCACTCCACCTCAGCTCTCCCAAGCCGAAATTCTCCTCAGGAGAAGGAACAGAGATGAAATTAGAAGCGTCTATGAATGTTTTAAGCGAATTAGGTTTTTCCTTTCTCAGAAAGAGAAGGGCGCTCCCACACCTGATATTGAGCAGGCTTATCTTTCTCTCATCACTGCTTCGAGAGGTTAGAGTTCGATTCTCTTCCTCCCTCTTTCCATTTTATATCATTTCCAGTATCATAGGATTGAATTTCAATATCTAAAGTATCGAATTAGGGTTCCCAACACTTCAGAACTGGAGAACGATATTGTTACGGTTCCAACCGCACACAGAGACAAGAGAACGTTTTTTTTTTTTTTTTTTTTTTTTTTTTTTTTTTTTTTTAATTTAAACGCCTCTTGTGTGTGCTAGGACATGGTATTTTTTTTCCTTATAGCAATTTATATATTTGAAGCATTTGAATAATGTTGGAGAGTTCACATTTCTTGCTTGTAGACTTTGAAATTAGGCTAGAAACCAATGACACCTCCAAACTTTAGGTGCTGATTCGATTTAACGCTCGCATTTTGTTTATCAAGAAAATGCTTAACAAATAGCAACGGCATAAGACGGGTTTGTGTCTATATGCATGCAGCGGAGTACTTTCTGATGCTGCTTTAGTATTTAAAATTATTTTTTCCGTCAATTTCCATATATGAAGTCTGTTCGACAATGAATTAAAACAGGAGTAATAAGCATAGTGGAGGCCGTTTAAGCACCGTTTTAGACTGATTTTGAAGACCATCTATGTGATTTTGGGACAATTTTGAACCTTTTTTTTTTTGTTTCTGTTAAAACTGATCATACATTAATCCACAAAAAATCACAGATCGCTTTTTTTAATTCTTTGATTTGTAGAATCTAATTAACAGTAACATTTGAGAGTGGATTCCCTAAATATCCGGAGTCTCTTCTAAATATCTTTCAAAAATTTCCATTTAATCCTTTCACTACTTCATCGTATTCTCCACAGAGTTTCCTAGATTGATAATACAACAAACTCTCAATGCTCCTGCAAATCACAGCTTTGGCCAGTCCCAGATCTTTTACTTTTATGAGCAAGGAGTTTCTCCTCCATCTGCCCTTTCATGAGAAAGGTTGTTTTTTTTTAGTTTCTCAAGGTGTACTTTATTGTGGGATCTTTGGGGTGAGCGGAATAACAAACTTTTGGATTTCATATTTCTCTCTTGTGGGTTTCAGTTATGAAGATCTTTCGATTACTCTATTAGACATTGTTTTGTATAGCTGAAGCCCTTTTTTCTTTAGTTTGGCTCCCTTGTTGTAGGTTTGGTTTTTGTATGCCTATTTATTATTTCATTTCTTTTTTCGGATAAAAGTTTTATAATAAAGAAACCCTTCCTTCTCCATCTTGCCCAACCACATGTCAATGCTTTTAACACTTCTTTCTTTTTTGCCTTTGGACCTCTCACTACCCAGTTCTCTAACTTCTACCATCGCCCAACTCTCTGTTCTTTGAAAAGAAGAAGAATTTCTCATTTTAACCTCTATGCTTTTGTTGATACAATTATCTACACAGCCACCACTATCCCAAACTAGGTGTTACTTTGCCCCATACTGCTATAAGTGTCCTACGAGAGTGCGATCCATCAAGCAACTGACAGCATTTTTAGTGTTGAATTTGAATCAGGTTAGGAAATGAACGGACTAGAAATTTGTTTTATGAAAATGTAAGACATTTAGCTCAAATCTTAACTAATAGCCCAAGAATGTACTTGGTCATATTTGTTGCCCTTGGGCCTTTATCTCATCTGAGTTTCTATGTGCCTGTTAATTTGCAGGGTGCACCAGTGTAAAGCGTATTGTGGCTGACTTTATTCCTCGATACGCTCCTCATTGCCCGACTGCTCTTGAAGCTGCGACAAGAGTTATCATCAATATGCACAATCAGAGCTTGGAAATAATAAATAATGGGGAGGATGTTGATAATGTTGCGTTTGAGACAGCAAGGGCTTGTATTATTGGTTTAGTTGATATTTGTGCTGCTGTCATGTCTAAGGCATCTACGTCATCTGTCATCAGAGGCATTTGCTTTGAAGTCTTTCAGAATGCTTTCACCTTTTTTGTGTCATCTTTTGAGGGAAAAGATATATTTCAGATTGTAGATAAAGAAGCTCTTAGAATTCAAGATTCTGCAGATGTTTTCACGGAGTTAAAGCAGAAGTATACTGATGAAAATATTTTGCCTGTGATTAAACTATCCAAGTTACGTGCTATCAGTCTCCTCTGGATATTTTTTCATTACCCTAAAAACTTAGCTGCAGCTTGCTTTGAGCTTTTCAACATGGCCGCCGAGGGAATTCACAAGGACGGGCAGTATTTCTTAAATCAGATTGTGCTTGGGCTGGATGTTGACATCACCCATCATTTGGATAAAAGAAGTGAGAACCAGACAAGCCCGAAAGACTGCAAAGATGATGTCAAGGAACAAGTTTCAGTCAGTAGCCACTTATCCGTTGATGCATCATCTGTTTCAAGAAACTGCATGTTGAGCTTGGTAATGCCTACAATGATCTTTTCTTTATGTTAAATTATTATTATTTTCTGCATCCTTGTACATTCAGACAATCATCTTCTAGGCTCCACTGTCATGGCTGTGTATTTTTGCCTTCACTGAAAGTTTTTTATTTATCAAGTTTGGTCTCTTAAAAGATGTTATAGTTGGAGAAATTATCTGAGGCTGGAACAGTGTGGTTGACAGGTTTATACCATTGAGTGTAAGAGATGAACGAAAATTATGGTTTAACCATGTATCAAATATTTAGAAGAGAGTTAGCACAATGTTATAAGGCTATGCTAGAAGAAATGTTGGCTCTAAAGAAGCACGATCACATTTAACAACCATATTTGCAGACAAAAATCAGTCTACTATGGGTATTTCTTTTTAGGGTTTTGATTGATTGATTGCTTTTACACACTACTGCTCACTAGCACCCTGGTTTGCTTTAATGATCACTGGTGAAGACTGGAATTCTAAGTAACCATTAGCTATCGCCTATTGGTAGATTAACTACTTGTCCTCTTCTTTCTCTGTCCATTACCTGAAGGAATATACTCTCACATATGGTTAATAATGCAAGACTTCTTTGTCCTTTTTTCCCTCTCATTCACGTATCATTGTACTAGGGATTCTTGAATGCAGGTTATGGGGAAAGATCAATCATTTCGAAACTGGATGTTTACACAGTATAAGAGGCTCCGTGACCTGCCGTCCTTTAGAGCTTTAGCAGATGTAGCATCTGCTCTGGAGGGAATTTTTGAATCATTTTCTGAGTTAATGAACAATGAAGATACTCAAATAAATATAGACGAGGAAATGTCTGATTCCTTGAAGCATTCTACTCGTAATAGAGGTGAAATTTCCATGGAACTATCTGATAAAAGGAGAAAATTGAGACATTGTGACTCCCTTGAAGATGGTTTCAACAATAAAGTTAGTGGTCAGCATTTTTCGTCAATTCCTCTTGATTGCAAGCACACCTCGTGTTCTGATTTTGATGCTGGCAGCTTGAGATCCATGGCCTTTGATGTTCAGGAGCCTGGAGGTTTGCTACATGGGAGTTTGCCCCCGTCGCAGGATCCTTTGAGCAAGCACGATCATTTGTCTTATGCAAAAACATCATTAGACCTGCAGCACAATTCTTTTGAATGTACAAAGCATTCAATTGATGGGAATCAAGTTTCAGGTGTTGACCGCAACTTTCCTGCTCAGAGATTGTCTGCTGGAGATATCAATAATGATCTCGTGCCTCCTAGGCATCAACAATCGGTGCCATGTAGTTCTACAACTTGTCAGAATTTGTGGTTTTCTGATGGAGATTCATCAGCCATGGATATCTTTTCTGCTTCCAAACAGCTATGGGTGGGCCTTATTGGCCCTGAGGTTTCTGAAGGTCACATAAGGTATCAATTTGAGAGGTTTGGTTACATTGGACATTTCTTCTTCTTTCCATTAAAAAGGTTTGCAGTGGTGGAGTATGGTCACATCATTGATGCCATAAGGGCACGTGAATATATGCGCGGACAATTTCAATGGTGTGTAAAATTCATGGATATTGGTTTAGGAACTAGGGGTTCCACCCACGGGGTTGCAATTGGTTCCAGTTTGCATGTTTATGTCGGAAATGTTTTGAGCTACTGGATGAAGGACGAGATTCTGCATGAGACAAGGAAAGCACTTAACAAGGGTCCATACATGGTCTCTGATCTTGGCAACGAGGGAGCATTGCTGATGGAATTTGAGACTCCGGAAGAAGCTGCAGTTGTAATGGCACATCTCAGACAACATCGAAGGGAAAAGAATATTCACTGGACACCACCAAATGCAGGACAAATGAATATTGCGCCTCCTTATTTAGATGGAGGAAGATCTGCTTGTGCCCCTGGTGGTGGTAACATGAGAAGCAACAATCCTGGGAACATGCCCAGTAGTATGATTGGGTCGCCTCATGCACCAATGGTACCAGAGAGTCCTAACTTCAGGTCAAGAATGTCAGAATTATCTTCCTTGCTCTATACACTGCGTGCAAAATACAGCATCAATCAAAATTCAAGTTATTTTGAAAACTACATTTCTGGAAGTTGCAATACATCAATGAGGGAAGAAGACAGAACTCCTACTAGCACTCTCTGGGTTTCTTTTCCAAATTGTAATTCTCCTTTTGTCACTGATGAAGAATTGATGAAGATATGTAATCTTGCCATCAGCAATACTGGGTCTGTTGTGAGGATGACTCGAGCAAGTGTACAGGTGGGCTGTGGTTGGTTTGTTGAGTGCAGTAGCGTAGATGCTGCTATCACCATCTTGAAGAATCTCCGTAGTTGTCCTGGAATTTTCCTTCGAATAGAATTCAGGTTTGTCCCTCATAAACTCTCTCTTGTTTTGTTTTGGTAGAAGATACTTCCATTATGTTTCAGGAGCTTTTTCATTTTATTTATTCTTAGTGGTTGCCCTAGAATTTTCCTTTGCATGGAATTCAGGCCCCTCCTCCTCTAGAAGAACTAGGAGTTTGACTGTTTTTCACCTTTGATTATTTTGTTAAAGCATTTGGGATTTTTTTTATCATGTTTATTTTGCTTCTTTCTTGCTACTACATTATGTTGTTGAGGTTGGATTGCCTGCAATGAAATATTCTTGTTTGTTTGAACAGTTCACCAGGAAGGTTCCATGCAGCACCTTTTCTGAGGAACCATGAAAGTTGTGCTATGGAGCTTCCATCTCCCAGAATATTACACGAGAATCATGCAATACCTCAGCAAGGTGGATATTCCTATCAGTCAAACTGGGCTCCTTCTGGTCAAACGGAGATGCTTGACATAGGGGTTGGAAAAACTGATGCTTGTGAAAAAAACGTGCTGATAGATCATCCGCAAGGTGAAATCCACCACCACTACCCAGACACACACACACATTAGAAGGAACTGTTGAAAATTGTTTAATTCTTGCAACTTTATTCAGTTAATGGTTTGATATTCTATTTAGGTGGTCACATAGTGTCTGGAACCATTCCATGCTTGCCCATATCAACAATGGGACCTCCTGCTCCACCACCTCCACCTCAGATTCAGCCACCTCCATTTGTTCGATCCCCATACCCTCCTCCAAACAGTTCTTGGGATCCAAGGGGTTTAAACCATCCTTTGCCTTTAAATCCAATATCACCAAATGTCATACCTAATACTTATCCAAGTAATTCTGTTCCATGCCCTCCCTTTTTACCTGCTTCCGTGACACCTCTTTCTCAGATACAAGGAACTCCGATGCAGCATCTAGACCATGTTTTCCCCCATTCTGTTGCTCCACCTTCAATATCCTCTCTACCACCTTCCCAGCCAGAGATGCCTCCTCCTATACCTCCATCCCCACCACCTTTGCCTCACTCACAACCACCTAATATTCCCCCTCCACCCAGTTCTCCTCCCCCTCCACCTCCACCCCTAGCTGCCACAGGAGCCAGTGAAGTAGAAAGTTGTAGCCAGCATGTTCAGTATCAATGGAAAGGAGCACTTTGTAAAAGCGGGGTTCAATATTGTTCAATTTATGCACAAAGAGTGGATTCCCAAGCTTGCAAATACTTAAATGCTGGTCCAGAACCTATCGAGTAACACCTCTGGTCCTACGTTTTCTGCTTGATTTAATCATCTGTTTGGCTGGAATTTTACTTAATTCTTGGTGCAGGTGGCCTGCAAAATTAGATATGACCAAACGCACAGATTTTAAGCATGTGAAGTCGACTTTCACCAGCACATCACCAAGTAAAGTAAGTGCATGAAGATCCTTCCGAATGAAATTTTTTTAAAGATTAGGATTAAATAAATAAAAAAAAAAGAAAATAGAAGATGAAAGAAACTCACTGGAGCCTGTAATATTATTGCTACTGAATAGGGGTAAACTAGGTTTAGATCTAGTAGATGCAAACCGTTTTTATCTCCCCTTTTAACGATTTCCCTCTTTTAATTTTTTTCTATAGAGGGAGATATGTCAGCTGATCCCATCTTCTGTTGGAGACCATAAAGGAGTAAGCATCTTTTTGTTTCAAATTTCTCTCATTTGATTCCAAATCGTTTTCCTAGTGACTTGTGATCTTTGTCATTTGATTGTTTTAGAGATACAAGCGTGGCTGTTTATTCATTGCGATATGCAGTATATTTTAACAAACATACCATGTAATCTTTTGGCAGTTTCAAGATTTTGTATCGTATTTGAAGCAGAGGGATTGTGCTGGAGTAATAAAGATACCGGCCACTAAATCACTATGGACAAGGCTTCTCTTTATACTTCCATATTCACAGGACTCATGTTCTCTGCTCTCAATTCCTCCAGGTCCACCAGATAGCCTGATTGCCTTGGTTCTTCCCAAAGAAACAAACTTCGAATGGGTTTGATTAAGGTTGCACGCGATCTTGTGCCAAATGGGACAATGTAGACTATTAGACAACTCTCGTTGATGTAATCATCTTTGTAAGCTAGACGAGAGTGTAAATTTTGTAAGGAACATACAAATTTTGACTGTTATTGCTAGGATTGTCGCTTCCTGTGTATTCTGTGTGCTCACTTTTCTTGAAACTAAGGTCTTCTAAGAGTGCTTGAATGAATTCAGAAATGATTTATTTTTCCTTAAAAAACATGAAATGAAAACGCATTCGTTGTTCAGGTGAAACAACCAATTTTCAGGAGGAGAATACAACCTGAGTCAACAATTACACCTACAAAGAAGTAATGATTGTGTGAAGCCAACTTGGTTATCAAGGAGTAGCGGGATCAACTTGAGGGTCGTTTGCTGTTCAAGAATGTTCATGCAGTTTTATTTATACCATGCACATGTGAAGCAGTGAGCTATCCAAACATCAATTTTATACTTTATTATTACATTGTGAGCTATCCAAACATCAATTTTATACTTTATTATTACATTGTGAGTTATCCAAACATCAATTTTATATGCTCTCGCAATTCACCCCAACAGTGTAATATTTGTGCATGTTTGCCATTAAAAAAAGTTCAATCTTTTTCTTTGCTTGAATTCAATAATTACACAATTGAAAACAAATTTTCATTGTTGTATTTTGAGAACATCTATTTTAAGATATAGTTTTGATATCAGTCCAGGTGAAAAATGTTCAAATTTTGGAAAATTGAGATTTTTTCATATAAAATAGAGTTTTTCTTTACGAAATTTATCATTTTACTTGCAAAAGAGTCATGCAAGATTGCATAACACAGTCAATACTACGTGATCATACTTAACACGATATGTTATAAAATGTAGTAGCGTGTTCTTTAATCATAAAAGGTATTTGCAAAAAGATCATTGAATCATTGCAACAAAAATCTCAAGAAAACCTTGATTAGTAAACTTGAAAGTGGTTTCAATTCTGAAAAGCTCCCAAAGACCCAGATTCCGCTCGTCGTTTGGAATCCCGAACCCAAGTCCGGTTTGGCAGTCGCCAGCCACCAATTACAAAACCGAAGAAAGGTATAAATTAGGAAGCCAATCGATTCCTCTTCCTCTTCCTCCTCTCCACTCCGCTCTCTCTTCTTCCAATCCGATCACCAACGCAACGCAGCCACCTGAATTCAGAATGTCTAATCGTTATAACCACGATGGAAACAAGGGTTTAAGGAAAGACCAAAAGAAGTACATCCCAAAGAATCAAATTCAATCCACACATGAGCTCCCCAACCCTAAACCTACCCTTTCGACTTCTCTCAGACAATCCCTGCCTAACCCATCCGATTCTACTGCCGCGCCATCAGTGAGTAGGATTCAAATGGGTGCTAACGGAGATTGGGTATCTAGCAGAGCTAGTGGTGGCAGTTTCGTGAATTACTTGCCACAGGACGAGGCTGTTGCCACTGGTCTTCGTGCCGAAGAAGGAGCATTGGATCCGGTTGAATCTCAAAGAGTCGTAGACCTTTTGAACAGAGAGTTGTCTCGGCTGCTCAAGTTGAGTGCTAAAGAGTTTTGGAGAGAAGGTATTTGTTAATGCATTTCTGAGCACGTGCTTTTCACATTAACTTGTGGGCATGTGTTTTATGATTCTGCTATTGATTGGTGTCATGTGTTTATATTGAGTATACTTTGATGGTATTATCGAAACAGTGTTGAAGGATTATCTCCTTGTGTTCTTCCTTAAAAGTGCTCCCTAGGTGGTGCTTGTTTCTTGTAGGATGCATTAACTCTTGTTATATAATTACGATGTATTGATAAAGGTAGCAATACAGTGTAATCGTCCGCCAGCCGATTGATTGTTCTGATTCTTTTCTCGTATTCCTTACAGTGGCTACGGATACTTCCTTGCATGAATTCCTCGATAGCTTCCTAAAATTCAGGACTAGGTGGTATGATTTTCCACATCGTGGAGCAACTGGAACAGTTGCAGGTGTCATCGTCGGAGAATATGAATTAAGCCGCCGTGTTTTCATGGCATTATACCGCATGTAAGTTCCACTCCAAAGTACCAAGTCCTATTCACATTGAGCATTATTGGACAGCCGAATGGCTAACAGCAGATTTTTTCCCCTCTAAAACCTTCTCCCTACAGGTCTTCCAATAGGGATCCTGGTGCACGAGCTGCTGATAGCCTCAGTCTGAAAGATCATGGAGGTAATTTCACTCTTTATGTCTACTTTAACATGGCCTTGTACAGCTATATGGTTCTCACTTTACTGTTTAGCGTGACTGTAAACACTATCTATAACTTTTTATCACATCATCATGTTATTCAGTTATTGGGACTATTGTAAACCCAGCCTTAGTATTTGTTTCAACAAAAAATCCAATCTGATGAAAGCTGGAAGATTCAGCTACATATGAAATATAACATAAGCCATTGAAGAAGTAAAAAAATAAATGAAAGGAACGCAGGGTTTCATGAGAAGTATTTTGAAATTTAGTGCTCGGGAGCAGATCTGTTGTCACTTATTTCAATCTTCTTTGTGATATTAGTATACATATAGGGATGTGGGTGATATGACATCTTTTTCCCATCGGTTTTACCAATAAACCATGAATATCATGTCTTTAACATTCTACGAAATATCTGACATGTCTTTAAAAACATGGATAGCCACTAGGTGCATCTTAGTTGTATTGCTCAGTGTCAAGTAAGTCATTCTCGCTTTCGGAATTAGGCTTGCATCTGGTAATCGTGTACTCGTGAATCCACTTGAATGATGAAGGAGGTTCCTTTATTTAAACCCTATATTATCTTCTGAGATTGGTTTACATCAATGTTTTTCTAAGATCTTTCTGTCAGTGTGGTCAATAGTTAATGACGAAGTAGGTTCCTTCATTTAAATCCTATATTATCTTCTAAGATTTGCTTGCATCAACGGTTTTCTCTAAGATCTTTCTGTCAGAGTGGTTAATGGTTAATGATGAAGTAGGCTCCTTCATTGAAACCCTATATTATCTTCTGAGATTTCTTTACATCAATGTTCTTCTCTAAGATCTTTCTTTCAGTGTGGTGTATGGTTTTCTTTTTTGGTCACTCTAATACTTCGTTATTATTATTGTTTATTTTATTTTTT
Organism: Cucumis melo; assembly: GCF_025177605.1. Classification (NCBI taxonomy): domain Eukaryota; kingdom Viridiplantae; phylum Streptophyta; class Magnoliopsida; order Cucurbitales; family Cucurbitaceae; genus Cucumis; species Cucumis melo. Next base: position 1,933,086 of record NC_066863.1, on the reverse strand, counting down.
TTATTATTGTGCGTCTCACCTTATTTGACATGCGATGTCACCTGGCCTCCAGGCTCAAAGACTCTTTGGGTCTTGAGGAAAATTCTGTGTCCCGTTATGGACTTTGAAACTGCTGATACTTTTTGGCTATGATCAGCAGCTCAAAATTTTAGTTGGTTAGATGAAATATGATGCAGCTGTTATGGACTTAGTTACACTCTTATGGTAGCCAGCTGACTGTTTATGCATGTTTATACAAATACTAACAATTTACTGGAAGAGTCACGTGGACCTTCTTGAAAATAATTTTAGTCTGATCAAGAGGATATATTATTCTGAAGAACTTCAAATGCGTCCTAGAATCATCATCTGGCCAGTGAAACTGAGTTTCTACCAATTTTGTGATAGTGGTGCCCTGTTGTTCACTAATTTTTTGTATAGTCCTTCTGCAGGAAAAGAAGTTGCTTGATCTTCCTAAGTTACTTGATATATGTGCTATTTATAGTCACGAAAATGAAGATCTAACTAGAATACTGGTAATCATCTTTCTTAGTAGCTCGTATTGGTTCTCTTCCTGTAATGATCATGTGATGTCTCCAAAGTTTTGTATTCTGCTGATTTGGATGTTTGGACTATTCGATGATTAAAGGTCAAACTAGTTCTCAAAGTAATTCACATTTATATGGTTGCAACTTCAAGTGTGGAATTTTTAGATGTTATAGTGGATCGTTTGTCTTTAGCAGATGTAATAATGATTTTGGAAGTTTATTAGATTGTTATAATTTATAGCAATTATCTCTTCAGGAAAGAGATAATTCCAACAAGAAAACAGATGAGTAATTGTTTACGAAACCAAACCAACACTGGAAATTGAGAACAGGCTGCCCTGCATACAAAATTCTGTCTGCTGATTGTTTGATTGTAAAAATTTGTATTTTAAATTATTATTTACTTTACGGATGCTTTAGCTGCAGATAGGTAAGGGAATAATTTTCCTTTTTTTTTAAAAAAAAAAGGAAATAAGAGGTAAGAAAGAGAATAGAATTTTTTTTAGCTCATTTTAATGGAATGCAATATGCTATGCTTCTATGCATGTAGAAACTTGGGATTTTTCAGGTTGACAATGTTTTAAAATCTCAGCAAAATATTCTCAGACGTTAAAAGAAAAAAGGAGACTGGAAATTTTTAGCTATTTTTAATGAAATGTTGCATGCTACTCTTCTATTTTGATTTGATATTTGAAATTGCCATTTAACATTTTCCAGGTTGACAATGCTATAAAATCCCAGCCTAGTATTCATGAAACTTTACCATCAGTTATATCTCATTTCCTCAGCATTGTCTCTATGATGCATGAAAGGTGCAGCTCATCTCTTGAGGTATTTCTTTTAATTAATATGTCGTGTTGATAGTGAATATTCCAGGAAATCCTCTGTGATAGGATACCCTGTTAGAGCTAAAAGTTATTTGGTCTTTTTTTTAAGACGAGAAATAAAAGATTTCTTTGATGATAGAAAGGCACAAGATTCGGATGAGGGGACGGGGTATGTCCTCACAAGCTGGGATCCACCTTCGTTGGGAAGCATTGTCTATATAATACCAGAGAAGGGAGATTTCGGGAGAATCAGGCATTGATGCTTCTGAAAAGGTGGATCTTTAAGTGACTTAAAAGTGTGAATGAAAAGTGAAAGGTGGTTAAATTGGAAGGATCCCAAGGGGGTTTGAAGCCCTTGAGAAGATTAAATCCAACCTTTAAAAGAGCATGTAGCTTTGACAAATATGAAACAAGGGCAAAGCAAAGAAACGTGAAAGGGGATAATTAATTCTTCACATACCAAAACTATCTTCTGGGACCATTGGTCTGCAAAACCGAGTTATTTGAACACGAGAAACCAGAAGTTTGACTTCCCAACCTTAGGTTAATAATTCTTGCCTCGAGGAATACATAATAGTAGAGACACAACATTACACAAACAAGCACACACTTGAGGTTAGATTGCTCGTGAGTGAATCTGCTATTTTTAATTTGTGAGGGACCTTTGGTATTATATGGCTGATGCTGCCAAAATATTGCCCAAGAAAGCACATGTTTCACTTTTTAGTCTCTTGCTCCACCATTCTGAATGGTATATACATCAGTGTGCATGTCTATGCCAGAGAACGGTGCTGTTTTTTGGGTTAAAAAATAAAGTCTCACCCACTAGATTATGGAATTCAATTGCTATAGGTAAGTTTCTTGTCTCTTTCCCTGGCAGTGTCAGAGTATCATCTTATGGAGTTCCATGTGCATATTGTGATGTACAGACCTAGATTTGAACTTTATTAGTTGAGGAAATCTCGCCATTTCTTTTATGCAGACTCTCTTCTCCTCGAGTAGCCATGGAGGAAGTGGGTACGGTAAGCTTCAAGCTGACTTCTTGGAGGTATGTGAACTTGAACCGAGGGGAATTTGTTGTATATTACATTGATCAAGAAGCTGAACCTTTATTTGTTTCCTTTCCATCATTCTTTGCGCAAGAGCAGAAATCATTTCATCTATGTTACTATTTATTGTAGCAATCACTAACTTGATTTTCTGGATAGGTGATTGATTTTATCAATGATGCAATTGTCAATCTGGACTCTTTCGTCGCCGCATACAGACTGGCAGCTATTTTCTTCTCCTCTGCTGTTGAAATAAGGTACTATTCATTTGATACAAGGTTCTGGTTCTGGATTTCCTTTGGTGAAGTTTGTAATTGAATTTGAATATGTAGTTTCTCTCTCCCCCAAATCAATGTTAATGCAGCTGCGGGAATGAGGATTTGCTTGGAATGCTTGCAAGGTTGCATGATTTACTACTTCCATCTTTACAGCAGGGATTTCAAATTGTCCTCGTGCCCCAAGGAGATGAAATGATCTCTAATGTTGCAACAAGTTTGAAAATGCTAGCATTAAGAATTGTGAGTTTTGGTTGGAACCTGCTGGAAATCTGCTATCTAGGTGACGAAGTGTTTGGAAATGACCTCCCTGTTCCAGTCTCTATGAAGATGTTCCCTGCGAATGTAGAAGATCCTGTCATAAGAGCAGATATTTTGATTCAAACTTTGAGAGAAATCAATGGAATCTCGCAACAGGCTTCAGGTAAACAACTTGGTCAAACATTTCTCCAGCGTATGGAAAAGAACCACTCCATAATGAACAGAATCAACAGTTTACGAAACAATGGTAAGTTTTCTGGATTGACGCTGTATTTTTACTACATATTGGAAAATTAAGTTGATCAAACATTTATTAGTGCTACAATATACAAGTAAATAAAGTGTAACATTATTGGCAATTTATTTTACTGACTAGTAACTATTCATGCTTGGAATAGTCGATCATCAGACCATAGAAAATCTTATGCATGGTATGTGTTGGATTTACTTCCACTAGCTTGTGAGACAAGAAAGCTTAGAGCTTTCCATCACGCCGATTTCACAATCTCAATGCATTTTGGAAATAATTTTCAATTTTCTGCTCCACGCCTGCAAAAGGAATGGGCCATAAAACGTAAAATTATGTTCATAGACATATTTCTGAATAGGATTTTAGTATTGGCTAATCTTCTATTTTCTTTTCTAGCTAGAAATAACATTATAACATAAGTTGCATTGCCGATTTCTATTCCTACAGGATGGATATTTGTCGATGATGAACAATTTAATTATCTATCAACAATGGTTATGTATACCCCCACGTCTGATACTAAGGATCCATCTCTTTCCAAGGCCCCTATGGTAAGCCACGTATCAGAAGTAGATGAGGATGCTGCAATGTTGGAGTCGAAAATCTGTCAAATAAAGGATCTTTTCCCTGAGTATGGCAGTGGGTTTCTAGCTGCATGTCTGGTAGCTTATAATCAGAATCCCGAAGAAGTGATTCAACGAATCCTTGAGGGAACTCTTCATCCTGATCTTCAGTCCTTGGACACTTCCTTAGAAACAATGCCAGTGCCCAATTCTAGTGCAACTGCTATTAACAGGAAAGATAAAGGAAAAGGAAAACTGTTTGAGCCTTCAACAGTTCCCTACACCGACCAAGTCTCTCGTGGTAAAGATTTACCATCTGAAGGCCCTTCAGTTTCATCAACTTCTGTTGGCAGATTTGTACGCAAGTCTAAAGATGACGTGCCATACTCAGAGACCCTTGACAATAGAAATGAAGCAGATTCAGTGAGAACTGCAGCTTTAATTTCTCAATATGAGTATGAAGATGAGTATGATGACTCTTTTGATGATCTTGGTATTAGCATAGCAGAAACAGCTACAGAAGATAATGAAGACTTGGTAGGTCAAAAGCCAAGTTCCCATTTAGGTAGCTCATCGAACTCAACAAATGGAAGCTCAGCCCAAAATGCTCCCAATTCAAAGTGGGGATCTAGAAGAACACCACAATACTACGTCAAGGATGGTAAGAATTATAGTTATAAAGTTGCAGGGTCAGTTGCAGTTGCCAATTCCGATGAGGCATCTTTGGTAACTCAAGCTCAGAAAGAACTCATATATGGACTTGGACGCGGAGGCAACCTACCCCTCGGTGCAGTAAAAAAACTGACAGAGTCTCAGCAGGATAGCCAACCTGCTTCTGCAGTAGATCCACGAGATAATGTACGCAAGACTTGGGGACGAGGAAGGAGGGAAAGGGAAAGGGAAAGTGGAGCAGCTCCAGGCATGCCTGAAGGAGAAGGTAAACAACCAAATGTGGCTGAGGCTTCAGACAGGGGGGGAAGAGGTGGCAACAGAGGCCGCGGAAGGAGAGGAGGCGGCGACCATCACCGGAAGGATAGAGCCATTAGAAAGCATTTTGCTGGATTGTCTGGTTTCTAAGTTAGCCGACACAAACTTTATAGTTACTTTGTAATTTATATTCATCTCAGGTTTGAAAAGGAGACTTTGTTCTGGCATTGGTTTGGAGGTAAACATGGTAAGTGAAGTTGAAGATTAAGAGATTGAGGACATTATAGCCTCTACAGAAAGCTGACGATCCCATGTACAAAATATATAGGACCACTCTCTAAGCCGTGTTAGAATCTTAATTTTGTAGCTCCGAACTATTTAAGCTGTGTAGTCGGTTGCTTTTCTAGGCAACATTTGAATACCATTGTGGAAATTAATTTTGAATTGAATAAAATTAAATTCATAAAGAAATTGATAAAACGACTCCCAGTTAAATACGAAATTTCAACAGAGATTGATTAACACGACTAATACCAAAGAAACGGATTTAATACGAAACTTGAACAATGCTTGTATTGAAGCATGTAGATGATTAGTTATTATTAAAGGGCTCATCTTTAACATGGCACATGAGAATGACCTCAAGCCCAAAGTTCACAAAATAACAAGTCTAATAACGGAGAATTACATGCTAAATCGAAATTAAGTGTGAATTGTCAGCACTTATGAAGTAAAGCATGAGAATATTGAACTGCGAGTAATTATAATTCCTACTATTTTACAATCTTTGAAATATGATGATGATAATAGACCAAGAGAAAGAAGTGAAGGATCGAACCAGCCTCCCTTTAACAACACAACACCTCTCCTCTCCTCTCCTCAATATCTAATTCAATTCGACAATTAAATAAAAATCCTACATCTCACTCTCCCACGTTTACAGCATAGTGTCCAATATTTCTTCCCTGCAAACATAAACGCGCAAAAGGATTATCCAAACAGAAAATATATAGTTCTATAGAAGAAAATGAGAGTTAACGCTAGTTTAAGGCATAGATTGTGTGGCACAAGAGGACAGCCATTACATGAGATAGTAGTAGTAGTAACTTCTAGTTAAATAAGAAGGAAGAAAACTGGCTTTCTATTCTAGTAATGTGCAGAAATTACCTCAACTAACATTCGCTGCTTGTTCAAATGCTGAGTCCTTGCCTTATTGACGATTGAATTTGGTGACTTGAACATCCTCTGTAATTTATTTTAAAAAAAAAAAAAAAAGCTTATTGGAAGAAACAAGACTGCCATGCGCAAGGAATAGAAATTACATATTCAAAAGAACACGTTCAAGGAAAAAAAAAATTAATAATTAATGCTCCACTAACTTTTTCCGCGGTTGATATCCGATGTTCGCTGTCCAAGGGAAACTTTTTCTTCGGAGTGAATCCAAAGACATCATGAAGGAATTCGTTCTCCTAACAAAAAGAAAAGGAAAAAAAAGATGAGAATATTAGAAAGCTATTAGTCACAGGAATTTTACCCGCAGATTAAGAATAAATTGACCTTGTAAAAGTAAAACGTGTGTTTAGAAGGCAAAGAAACTAACCTGCATGTGCTTGACAAATCCACCCCCAAGAAAATGCTTTACGAAGTTCAACTGTAAAAATTTAGAATTTTAGTGAAACAAAATGAAAAGAAGAGTTTATACTATATTCTCAGACAACGGAAAAATGAGGGAACCTGAATCAATTGAGTCCATGTCGAAGTCTGCAACAGATCACCTCCAATCTTCATTGAAGTTTCAGGACAATAACCATCCTAACATTACACAACAGATAATCAAATGAGACTAAAAAGAAAAGGACATGCAAATCACAAATTTAAAAAAGAAATAAATATATGATCTTTGTGTACCTCAAAAAACTCCAAAATATCGCGAAATGTATTCCGCTGGGAGTTGAGATCTTTCTTAGCAGAACCCTTACCACCAGCTTCCATTGAGAGGTTTTTTACTTGATTTATGATTTTTCCCTTCAGTCCCTGTATATGTATAAACCATTCCCGCGGTTTACTTCCCTCTAGGGTGGAGCCATCAGTTGATCCTTTAGTTTCAGCAGAAAGCTTCTCCAAAACGCCTATCTCAAAAATCAATGCCAGTGCTTCACCAGCAGCAATACGTACAGCACGGTCGTCCTTGTCCAAGAGACTTGATAAAAATGATATTGATCTGTATAGCAGTATAATAATTCCTTTAATCAACAATTTTACATTCATATATTGTCAAAATTAATGTCTCTGCTTCTTCACAGAAGGAAAATTCAAAACTATACTATGCGGGTACGGATTCTCCAAAATCATATTCAAGGACTAAAATATTGATGTCAATCTCAAATACATTTCAATTACAAGGACATATCGGTATCAACAAATATATTTATAATTAGAAAAGATCCTAAAATCATTTAATTAACAGTTGTGTTGTTTTTACTTCCCAATTAAGTTATACTACATATCTTCAAATTGATCATATCAGATATATTATATATTCAAATTGAGACTAATACATGATTTTCCTTTTTATGATTTACATGTACTTGTAAAAAATAACTACAATATTGATTATCCTCAATATCAATGTCAAACCATTCAATTCATGGATAGATCAAGGGATATATTAACATACAGAAGTATGAAGTATATTTTTTTTTTCTAAATGTTTGTCATCTGATGCAATTTCCCTATTTTTAATCCTTGATCACATAATATTATGAGATAGAAAAACAAAAACATAGTACATTGTCATACAAGGTAAACATTTCTTTACATATTTATTTACCAAATTTTCATAAAACTGTGAACATTTCTTTACTACCATATTAACACAATCTACCAAGTGATGGTGTTACTTCATAGATCAAGCCTAGACATGCAAATTATGACATCGACCCATTAACAATCACATTCAAATCAATAGCAGAAGATAAGGTTTCTTACCAAAAATAATGGATATAAAAAGAACTAAATAGTAACTAACAGAAAAGAGGAAGGTGCACAACAAAATTTACTAACTCTTGCCAATCTTTGGAATTAAGTTTCAACCGGTCCATAGTTGTAAGGACAAAGGACCATGCAGAAACCATAGCTGTTATCATAGCTGCTGATTGCCTGACCGCAACTACCTATAAAATTTGAAGAGCAGACAACAAACCAACAACAGTAAAAATAGACATCCACATATTGATTTCAAAAGGGGGGAAGACAAAATGATACCAAAGAAAAGACATAAGGGAATACATTTTGTCCTAGCTTGGGAATGACTACTTGCCACATGAGCTGTAATGACCGTTCAATTTCTTCCACGTCATTTCCACCAACAAAAGTGATAATTGCCAAGCATTCGAGCAGCTGTAGAAAATTAATCATCCCATGCAAATCAGCCAAATGAATAACGTCAAGTTGTTTTGAATTTAAATATCAAATAGACAAATACCGATATCTTTGAGGACTCCGAGCCAGATTTGAGAGCTTGAGAAATTGAGGGAATTGATTCTGACAATATTTCCCGTGCATTGTCTCCCTCGCCCACAGTTAAAGCCAATAATCCTACGAAGCATAGATGATCATATAATTAATTTGCATATGGATACACAGTAGTTGGTAAAGCTAATGTTATCAAATACCTACCAATAGCATGACAAGCCAAGGATATTTCCTTGCTGGAACCCTTTTTGATACAATTCAGACACTGATGAAGCAGAGTAGCAAATCTGGCCAAAGGAAGAAGAAATGCAATCAATCAACATGCATATGCTTTATTCCTTTTCATTTTCCTCAATAGGACCTAACATACATCCCTATTAGCCGGATGATTGCATGAAAAAATGCTTAACAAAAAAAGAGGGGAATTTAGTTTCATTTTCTTACATTTAGCTAAATATTTAATTTAATCAAACTTAACAAAAGAATGAAATGGTAAAATGATAAATTAGTGTCTAAATTATAGGTACACGAGAAATTTAATTTGAAGACTGTCAAAATTCAATATCACAATCACAATGCAATTGTCTATACTATAATGTTTGTGGCAATGAAATAGGTGAACACGCGGTAATTTTATTAGTTGGTTTCCCTGAAAAGTATTCTAATTTGAGTACAAAGGTGAAAACGGTTTCTTCTCAATACAAAATCTCTCAAATCTCTCATTTTTATCCTTCCCCCACTTTGAGCAGTTCTTTTATTTTAGCAGCAAGACTACGTTATACTCAATTGGCAAAACTAATTACTTTGAACCAAGAAAGTGAATGAAAGCAACACTGCGATCATTCAACTCTTAGGAGACCATGCCAAGCAATAAACAAGAAAAACAGATTGAAAGAGCTGGAGCCCATACTTCTTTTCCACGAACTGATGTTGCAAATTGTTGCCAAGATTTTCAATAATCGATGCAAGCGCTTTCTCTCTCGTGGAACCCCTACATTGCAGAAGTCGAACACACTTTATTCCAAATTTATGAACTGCATAAGAAAGTTATAAACTACAATGGGACAACAACAACAGCTGTGGCTACTAACGACAAGACAAGTTGCATTAATTTTCATTCCCGAAGTTAAAAACAATTAGTATGAAAAATCGATAAGGAACTGCAAGAATACCTCTTCTCGTATAAAGCATCAAGAGCTTGGTCAAGTAAAGTATCTTTGTCAAAATGAAAATCTTCAATCCCTACAACAGACATTCGATCGGACCGCATAGTCGATGAAGAACTCACACTACTATCATCATCACTATCCACCGTTGGAGAATTTTTTCGCTGAGTTTTACCTGTCAAGACGGGACAACATCAATCCCAAACCCTTGCAATCAAATTTCTCCAAAATGAAACATCAAAACTTCGTCGGGCTAATCACATAAAAATCCGATGATACACAATATTCCAGAATAACAATCAACACCGCCAAACAAACAGAAACACTCCAGGACGAAAAGTCAAACCATATATAGATGATGAAAAGGAACAAACCATAGAAGCACCGTAAAAATTCAGCTCATAGAAAAGAAAAAAAGAAAAAAGAAAATAACACCATCGATTATCCATCAAACTACAAAAAGTAGAAAATAAAGAAAAACTCACGTCTTCCCATTAGAAGAGATCACGGTGGCTCCTCCCTCGAATAGACGTCAATTAGAACTACAAGGGTTCGTAAAAATCTGAGAACGAAAAAGCTTCGTAGAAAAAAGATGAACGAAATCTAAAGGAATTGAAACGAGAATCGAGCAAGACTTGGATGAATTGAAGGAAAATATCGCCATCAAAATTCTGGAATATAGGGGAAGAATGAAGGAAAGGAAAGTTCGAAAGAAGAACAAATTAGGGATTTTATAGAAATAGAAAATATAAAAAGATATAACCTATTAGGTTCACGACCTTTAAAACGCTCAACGGTGCCAAAAGCCGAAAGGGGTCTCCTTCCTGCCCTGCTAATAACGAATATAGGAATTATTCAATTCGTGTGGTAAAGAATATTCCGCGAAGCTGTGGTTGCGTGTAGATGATGACGTGGATTGGAGTGTCACCGTTGGATGAAGGTTGGCGCCGCGTGGGGATGGACAACGTGGCATATGGTTTTAGAGTTATTACAACACGTGCTTTTGGTATTGGACGCGTGAGGGATACGCTGTTGTTGACAGTGACAATCACGTGCCGTGGAGTGGCTGCGTACCGCTATATTGTAGGAACTGGGTTTGAACCCATAACTTCAAAGCCCAAGAAAATCGGCTTCAATCGCTCTACAAAATGGTTTTGGGCCTCAATCATCTCAGTCACAGGCCCAGTTTTAGTATTTCGGGCTATATTGGAATGTTTATTTCCAGTTTGGGCCCAGATGACTTCTAATTGAGTCTTGGTTTTGTTAGGCAACTTAACACAAGTTATGCCGTAGGAATATTGGTGAAAATTCACTTTTTAAGTTCTTTCAAGAGATGATTAAACTGTAATGAGTTAAAGTTTAGTGTTAAAATTATATTTGAAAGTACAGGGACTAATAGTTGCATATCAAAGTTTTACTTAAGTTTACTTTTACGAAAGTTCAAGTGACGATATATAACCTAGTTCAATCATTTGTGTGTTCTTGTCAAAAGTATATAATTTAAACCTTGTTTAATAACCTTTTCTTTTTGTTTCATTTGTTAGTTTTGAAATTTGAGCCTCAACTTCTATCTCTAAATTTTTGTTTTTAACCTTAGAAGCTAGTTAGTTTCTATTTTTTAGTTAATAATTCAATTATTTTACTCCAAAAAATGAGTAAACCACTGTAAAGAATTTTTTTTAAAAAAAAATCATGCTTTAAATGGTTATCAAACATTTAATAATAACTCAAAGATTCGTTAACCATGATTTCTTAACTTTAATAAATGCCTTCACTATGGTTTGATGGCTTTCTCTTTTTCATACTTTATACTCTAAATTAGTCCGAATTGAAGTCACAACTTATGTTATTAGTCATCACCGGTAGAAAACATAGAAAGTTAGTTTTAAAACCATATCTAAATATGGGATAATAGTTGCGAAAAAGAGTATACGATAACAAAAATATTCTACCAACTCGTCTAAATTTTAAATCCAAATCTAAACTAACTCCCGATAATCTACTGATAATATTGACAATAAACAAACAAAAAATGTGAGAAGGAGCGGAGGAATAAATAGATTAAATAATAACAACAATAATAAAAATTCACAAAACGCAGCCCTTATTCGAGACTGACAATCCAAACTGTCACAGGAAGAAAAAAGAATAAATAGGTATTATTATTATTTTGAAATTATGAATCCATGATTGAGGATTAAAAGATGGTGAGAGGAATGGGCAAGCAATGTATGAATAAATAATACACATCAAATTTATGTATGGTAGTGTCATGTGGTTGTCACGGAGCAGTTGTATTTATCAAAAAACAACCAACCAGCGCCAAGGAGAAGGGAAGCATTGGTAAAAAAAAAAATGGGCCATGGAAGCCCAGATTGGGTGTAACGTTAGGTTTAGAAATGGGGAATTGCAAAATGAAGAGGCCCTCCATGTGCAGCACAGTTCCCCAGTGTATGGTTCGGGATCGGGAAGAAACAAGGGACCGACCGATCTGCAGGGGGCAGGGTGCGGTCAAACCCTCGGAATTTGACTCATTGGGCTATGTCAGAACCATAACCAAAACCGTTTTTATTTTCTTTTTACAATCTTCACCCTCGCCGACATCCACCTAATCCCCACCAGTATTCCATTGATTTTGCTTCCACTTAATTTTTCGTTTTCTTTTTCCTAAAAGAAAGCACATGGGAAGTGGCAGAGAAATGGAGGACGAGGAAGTGGTGGATTGTGAAAGATATGGAAGAATTTTCGTATTTCCTTAATTATAAGCATTATGATTACCAATAAACACAGAATTGGAGAGTTTTTTGGTTTTAGGGATTTAGAGGAGGGAAGAAGCGTATAAGGGCTGATTTATTGTGTGGCAATTCCTTGTCTTTCTGCTTCCTCTTCACTCCCATCATTTCAATCAAATTGTTTCTCTTTTTTACTTATGAAAATGACATTGTCCCTCGAATGTAATATCCACATCTACACTATCAAAACTACAAATTTGAAAAATTAAATATTAATTTAAAACTTCTACCTAATTTTAGAAGAATCTAAAAGTTCAATTACTCGATTTAAATATGTTTTGGCAAAAGCAAAAAAGAGTAAGATTTTTTTTCCAAATGGCTTTTTGACATGAAGCTTTGTTCATATTGGATTAGATAGATGAAATTTTCTTATGTTTAAGTCAATGTTAATATCAAATCCTTGAACACATCTATGACTGTGTTTGGAATCATTTAGTTGCAGCACTTTCCTATTCTGTTTGATTATGATGTTATGTTATTGTTCGATAACATTAATTTGTAGTTTGTATAGGGAAAAAAATTAGTAATAAATATGAAATTAATCTTTTATGATCAAAGTTTTAAATTTATGCGTGACAAATTGATTTGTTGTTAAAAACTAGTATAAATCTGTATAAAAACTAAATTAAAATACCACAAGTTTTTTTTTTTTTTTTTTTTTTTAAGATTTATTGAAAATTATTGTTTTTGTTATATAAAAGTAAAAATAAGATCAGAGATTTATTTACCTTTATTTCTTCATAGACATGACCAGTCAAATTATTCTTTATACCATGGAAAAGTCTCTTGGTTTTGTAACATAGTTGAGGTTTCACTTTAGTACAACTTATATAGTGTCAAATCAAATTATATGTGGTCTTCAATTTCTTAAACAATATATGAAAAATAATCAATAAACAATAAAAATTATAAATTCTTAAATGGATTAAATTTGTCTTCTCAATAATTTTTTCTAAAAAGGTAATACTATCTATCTTTTAAAGCTAAGATCATTGTCCTTGATTTTTATTTATATGTTTCGAGGAAAAAAAATCATCAATATGTTGACATTTCATTAACATTAACACTAAATGTAGGTTTATTTATTGATATAGAAGACATTCTAAAATTCTTTTTTGTTTTTATAATTTTTACATCAAAAAATTAACATTTATTTCTATTGCATGACTCATGTTCCAAATCACTTTAAACTTACCTTTAATCATGTAAAATCAATCTATTGTTTCGAAAGCAATTACCCATTCATAGCAAGAAAAATTGATCTTGAATGATTAATTAAATAAGACTCACTTCCAAATACTAGCGGGAGGATCAAGCATTTGTTTAATAGGTTAGCTGGCAACAAAGCGATAAGTAAGGAGGGAAGGGAGAACAAAATGATGAACCAACACGTGTTCGTCTGATTAAAATGATTATAAACACGATAATACAAAAGTAATTTTAAGAATTTCAAAAATTACATTCAAACATGCGAAAGATGGTTTTGTAACTAGTTTAAATGCATTTTAAATTCGTTCGAAAGGCGTCATAAATGGGATGCTAAAATGGAGGAAGGAGGAAATGATTGAGAGAGGAGAAAGCAAAAATTGAATAGAGAGTCATTTCAATGCAGTGGTGAGAGGAAACAAGAAGCATGTGGAAATTGGCATATAATTTAAGTGAGTGAGAGAGTGTGTGTGTGTGTGTTGAGCAGTGGGCAGCCAAAGTAGTGTGTTTGTGGTTGTGATCATTTTGGAAAGGGAACCCCAACCCATTAGTTGGCTGTTGCAGTTTTTATAGTACTTCGCCTCTCTAATTCTCAATGCCAATGTATGCGCCAACTACGCCTTTTCCCTACCCTCCCCCTTTCTCATTCACTATCACATTTCCATTTCCTACACGCAATTCTTTAATTAGTCCACTCACCTACTTTTAATTTACTTGATTTAACACATCCCAACCATAATATATATCATTTTATTTATCATTTTTTGTCTATATAATATGTGTTCCATGCCGTGTCAAATCCACAAATATTTTGTTGTTAAACAATTATCTCGTATTAATTAATTTATGTGGTAAAATACATAGTCATAACATTTTTCTAGTACAACAAGGATGATGGATTTAAATAATCTTTTTATTGGTCACTAACACATGTTACATGAACAATTGAGTTACGTTGATTTTGATAAGTGTAACATATATACAATGTCGAATTATTAATAGAAGTTATTGAAACTTTTTTTTTCAATTTAGATTGAATATAGGAGCAACTAAATAAATATTTTAGTGTGTTATTGATCCACTATAGAGAGATTGTGAAAAACACACTAATTAAGAAAAACCAAGACATAAATGTGATCTAAAGAAAGAAAAATGAGTTTAGTCAACCAAGTTGTTGATTTGTATTTGTTTAGTAAATTAACTAATCTAATAAATATAAAATTAAATTTTATGTTGGATCTATCGAAAACAGTTTAAAAGTTGGTATACTAATAAAATTTAATGGGTGATAGTTGTGATTATAAAATTAAAGTGACGGTTACAATTATACCTTTAAACTTTCAAGATTAAAAATTGAATCCTTATACTTATCCAAATTTTAAAATTGAACGTTCAATCTTACATATAATTGTATAAATTATATAAGTTTGAGGATTACATTTTTTTTTTCAGTTTGATGATTCAATTTTGAAACTTTTAAAAGTGATGGGCGTAAATATTAATATTGAAAGTTGAAAGGCAACTTTTTAGATTTGTTAAATGATGTATACATGGATTGGAACAGGGATCATAATAGCAATGGAGAGCCTTTGCCTCCCATAAGGGGAAAGGCCCAAAAGTAAGCCTCACCTCAAATATACATATATATTCACTGTTCCTATATTTATATCTATATTTAATATCTTCGTTCTCTTCTGGTTTGAATCTCATAGCTCCTTACTTTAAAAATAAAAAAAAAAAACCCAACTAATTTATTATACATTAAATTGGATTCTAAATCTTCGGGGACCGTTTGGAGGAAGGGTTGGGTTATGGAAGGTCAGTGTTATGATAAACTTAGTTTTATTGTAACATGTATTTGGAGGAAGGATTTAAAAAGATAGTTTTATAATAAGATCTGTTTGGGGAAGGGTTTAAAAATATAGTTTTATAGGAGAGTTGAAAAGATAGGGTTATGGAAAGTTGAAAAAGGTTTTAAGAATAAGGAAAGAGAGGAAAGAGGTGTTATGATAACCCTAAAATAAGGGTTATGATAGTCATTCTCCCAAACAAGGGTTGGGTTATGGTAACCCAATCCAATAGTAATAAACTTTGGGCCAAGCGACCTCTCAATAATGTGTAACACTTTGATGAATCAAAAAACAAAAACTTTAAATATACCTATAATATCTATGAACATAAGATGAAAACAAATAAATTTCTATCCATATCCATTGATGCAAAATTATTTTGATTTATTAAAAGAAGGTGAATAGTTTATAAAATATAGTTTAATGTAGTTTGAAGGTTAGAAATAGATTATATGAAAAAGTAGATGAGAAGGGACAAAAAGCAAAGGAATAGATTAAGAAAATTGAGGATGGGTGGGTACCAAATGCCAAATGGGTATCATTCAGGCTCTCGTGGGCCAACTTTGGAGTTCTCAAATGTGGTTCGTTGTTCGGTCAGAACTATTTGGTATGGGATCTTCTTTATTCATTTTTTTTTTTCTTTTCATTCAAATTATGGTTTGGGACTCAATTCAAAATTTGAGAGTTTTCGTCAAAATCAATTGGTTTAATTTAATTCTCTATGATATGAAATTATTGTTTTCCAATTTTATTTATTACACACAAAGTTTTGAAGGTTTCATTATTTCTTTATAGACAATTCAAAATTTATGAACTAAGCTTGTATATAGAAAAAAAATTAGTTTATATATCGATTGTGTCGTTTTAATGGATGAATTATTAATTTTGTTGTTGGGGAAAAAAACTACAACTTATTTAATTATATTAAATAAATAGATCATTACTCAACTAACATAAAGTTTATACTATCATCTAAAAGGTTAGTCAAATATTTAAGTCGTGCGTCGTTTAGAACAACAAATGAAAAAAATTCAAATTATCTTATAAATACAAGGTAATTTATTGTTACAAAGTTTGCATTCTTTCCAAGTATAATAAATAATACCATATCATATAACTTTTCCAGATCTTACACTTTCATTTGATTACCTCAATGCGTTATCGAGTAATCCTATGAAATCACATTTTCAGACGACTTAGTCTGTGGTAACAAAAAATCGATGATTGCAAGAGTCAAACTTAGGTTGAAACATCTCGTCAAGTGTTGAGTTTCATATTTGAATGAGTATTATTGAAAAATCAAAGTTGTAATTTTGAAACTAATAATCAAATTAAAACATAGTTAAGATTATAAACATTAGTTTAAAAGTAAAAGGGGAGGGGAAATGGAGGTATGAAAAAAGAATCTCATAAGGTGTCGGTTTCCATACTTTAGCTTTTTGGATCTCGTGTTTATCTTCCACTCTTTATTTAAATTAATCAAATTAAAAACCAATTGAATTATGCCAATAAAAAACCTAATTTCAGATTGCCCAACACTATACATATTTGATGAAATTAGATTAATTGTTTGTTTTTTAATCTTTATGAAATGTGGTTTCATATTTTTTTAATTCGAAATTGGTAATACTTTGGTACGAGTAATAATTAAGTTTATGACAATATTTTTAAAAAATTGTGAATGGATAACAAAAACTACGATGAATGGTGTGCTCAATTGATAATTATCTTCTACTAAAAAACATGCTTAGCAATCGATAGACTTCTATTAGCAAGATAGTCAATCACTAATAAACTCTGAAAAACAAATCTAAATTTTATTACATTTTGTAAATACTTAGTGTTTGATTTCTATAGTTGCATCTGCCTTTATCTAAATTACAATACAACGTAAAAGCTGTGTAGTTATGTCAAAACTTATTTTTAAAAGTTTGTCACCAATAGGTTTTGTTACATTTGCACCTTTTTCGTTATGCAATAATGTTGAACATTAATTTCTCACTGACTAATTATTTATTTACGTTATAGATTGTTTTTTTTATGTAAATAAACTTGTTTTATATTTTAATAAAAATGAGAGATAAAAGTAAAATCACCACAAATATTATATCTCTATAAACGACTACGTTCATTCATGGTATATGTGGTATACCAAAAATGTTAGTCGTGGTTGACATGATAAACCAAGCAATATCTATCATGGATAATTTCTTTCTTTACTCAATGCAAAAATAGTTCATGCAACACATGCTACAATATAGCAAATAAAAAGCTACCGGTATGAATAATATCGAGAGTCAATGCTTTTCTGAACGAAGATACTTTGAAGGTTAAAAAATTATACATAAAATGTTTTACATAATATTATTGTGATATTTTCATTGATTAATTATAAAACATAAGATATTGGTTAACTTTCATAATTTCGTAAATATAACGAACTAGTAGAATATACGCGTGTAACAAAGTAGAAGTTAGTCATTTTTTAAATATTTAAAATTTGTCCTTCCATCTTTGTTGATTTCTTTCATCATCTTTTTTCCTTTACTTTTTTTTTTTTTTTTGCTGCAATTTCTTTCTATCATCTTTATTCTATTCCTCTTTTTTTTTTTTTTTTTTTTTTCTGATTCCATTTCTTTTCATCATTTTTCTTTTTTTCCAGTTCTTTTTTTATGTCATAACCATCTATAAGATTGTGTATAAATAATATTGAAAAAAATCGTTTAGATTAGAGTAACCAAATCTAAACGATTGTGTACTAAAAGAATCTTGAAAAAATTCGTTTAGATAAATCTAATCGTGTACCAAATTTTGAAAAAAAGAATCATTTAGATTTGGAATAGCAAAATCTAAACGATCGATCGTGTAACCAAATGATCGTCTAACCAAGTTAAATGATAGAATTGAAATAATAAATCGTTTAGATTTGACTATCCAAATATAAACGATTGTGTACCATAATCTAAACGATCGTGTATTAAACAATAACCAAATCTAAACGATACCAAATATACTATGCCTATTATTGACGTGACATTTTTTGGTATTTTCTATTGTAGGCCCGTGGACTTTTTTCTGTTTTCGAAATTGTTCTATATAGTGTAAATATTTTACGCTTTTTTATATCTTTGAAAAGACCCTAAGATATTCTCAATTTTTTTTACTAAAATTAGGATTTTCATTCCCATTTCCAGTAATTAAAAAAAAGACCATTTGATATCGTTGAAAAGATAAATCCCAAAAACAAACACTAAATTATGTCGTGGTTGCAATTATAACTCCAAACTTTTAAATAAAAAAAATTGAATCATAAAATTTATCCAATTTTAAAATTGGACCCTTCAAACTTACAAATAAGTACATAAATTACATTGATTATATATATATATATGTTTAAAAAATTTCATCGGTGGAGTCCAAATATTACCGTTGTTGTAAATTTGGATATCTAATTTTAACACTTTTATAAATTCAATAGGCTAATTGTTATCGTTGAAAATTTGATAGTGTAATTTACGTTAGGGGTGTTTTTGCAATTTGTCCAAGTTTCAGAAGAAATTAAACACAAAAAAATAAAAGATGATTTTAACTTTGACGCACAACATGAGACTATGAATACTTTTGATGTCAATCTTATAGTAATGGTTTCTTTTGAAGGATTGGATTAGAAAGAATGATGGGTAAAGAAGTCTTTGCACTTTCTAAAATGTTTAAAAGCTAAGTTTGTTTAAATGGCCACTTTTATTGAGTAATTTTGAAAAGAATAAATTAAAAAGAAAAAACTTTAGGGTTGAAAATTATGCTACCACTCAACTCATATTCATCAACCTTCTTTCTGCCTCAAAAAAATAAGTCATCCAATTTTTGGAATGGGAGAGATATGAGGGAGAAAAAGAAAAAAAAAAAGGTAAAGTAATTATCTTTATGGTTACCAAAGTGAGCTTAAAAGTGTTTTCCTCTGCCAAAAAGCTTCAATTCTAATTCCTCCTTAACAAAATTGTACATAACAAGAAATCAGAACCAAATGTTATATTTTTTATAATTAAAATTTGAATTTGATTTTTATTTAGTCCCTGTATTTCAAAATATTACTATTTTTTTCGTTGAGTTTTGTTTTAATATGTTTCTTAAATTTTAATATTTATAGTTTTAATTTCACTTATTATTATTTTTTTTTCAAGTTATTTTAGTTTTTAGCACGAATGTTCTACCAAATAGTATTATATAATTATGAAAGTGAATTTTTTAAAAATGATTTTAATGGTAAAAGATAATTAAATATAGTTTTTTAATTAATTAATAAACATCAACCTTAAAAACTAAAAAATGAGTTTTTTTTTAAGGTTATAAATTTAAATCTTGAAATATAATGACTAAATTGAAATAAAACCCAAATTTCAATAATAAATTATAACATTTTGGAACCTATAAACTACGTTAATATCGAACTTAATTTGTATTTTGAAATATGACAGAAGTAAAAATTAACCCCAAATCTATAGAGCTAAAAAAAAACAATAGATGTTTAATGTAAGGAATTGTATTAATTATTTATCTCTTTTCTTGTTTGGAGAGTTACAAGCATTTCCAAAGTCTAGTTATGCTAATATTAGCTCCATAGGTTAATTAAATGAACAATGAATCAAATTTTGTGTAAGATAATAAATAAATTTGTACCCCAAATTTTGTTCGTCAAATAAAATGAAACTCTACGAATTGTGACAATCTGAAAAAAAAAATAAAAATAAATAACTAAATGATAATTTGTCTATTCAAACCTCTGAATTTCACCTGTGTATTTAGAAGATAATAGATATGTATAAAACTATATATTTTAGAAGTGAATTAATAAAATCTATTATTGATAATGTCCATGACTATGGTATTAGTATGGTATCTCCCAAAGCTTTAACCCTACAAATTGATATTTTTTATTTAAACAAGATGAAAATAACTGAGATAATTAATAATAGGTAGCAATTTTGCGAATAATATTTAAGTGTACGTTAAAAAAAATAATTAATAATAAGTAGCAATTTTATGAATAATAATTAAATGTACAACAACGTTTTTAAAAAATTGTAAATATAAAAAAAAATCTATTATTCAATGATAGATTCTTATGGTCTATTATGATAGATTTTTTTATACTTGTAATTATTAAAAATGTTGTTATATATCTAAATATTTAGAAATCTAATTGTTATATTTATCACTATTCCAATAAGAAAAAATGATTGATTATGAGTCCAAAAATTAGTACATAGATGACTACGTTTGGTTGGTCATTGAGCCAGAGTTGGTGCTACCATTGCGAGCATAGTGTAGTTAAACACAATTACAAAGAAAAAGGAAAAAAAATTGCTTCACAATTTTACACCTTGTGGTTTTGGTAACCTTCCAATTTGGTTCGATTTTTCAATTCAGTCTACGTAATTTGCTACTAATTTCAAATTTGGCATAATTACTATAATTTAGTTCAATCTTTTAATGGTCTCTAAACTTATTTTACTCATTCGTTAAAACATTTATTTTGTTACCTTTTTTAGTACAACATATAGGGTGTGTAGATTTTGAACATATGATATCAACTACTATTAGCTTATGCTCGTCCAAACCCACCAGGACAACAACTACCCACTTCAACATTCAATAGATAACCCAAAAAACACAAAACTCTTCAAAGAATGGCTTTGCTTTCCAAAACCCATCACAACAAACACTCGTACGCCGAACGATGTTAAATTTATTCTCTTACTGAGAAAGTTTGAGAGAAAGAGTTAGTTATTACAATGAGACATAATAGTTTTTATATGAGTAATAATAAAAAAGACATGAATCTAAACAGTAAGCGTAAGTTCGTAACTAATTAGTGAGTACAAAAAAACGATTATGGTATTGGATAATTATCCATGAAAATTGGTTGGAGAAGTGTAGTGACCATATTTGAAGTAGAGCAAAATTGTAGAAATGTAACTTTTAGAAAAAGAAATTAAAGAAGAGGGAATAAATTGGAAGATTGAAGTGAAGGAAGTGAAGAAAAGTATTGGGTGCGGTTATAGAATACAGAAAGTACTTTGCTTATGGTACGGTAAGTAACCAATGGTATTAATAAAAAAGTGGACAGCCAGAGATCTCTAAAATCATTGGTGCGTCTATCTCACTCGCGTATATTCAAACAGTCCAAACGGAAAGTCCAATCCAAAATCAAAACACATAACTCACTCTCTCTCTCTCTCTCTCTCTCTGTTTTCAGTCAAATTCTAGTCTTCTCTATTCAAAACCCAAACGCATACACAACCCTTCTCTCTCTAAACCCCTCCCCCCAAACCAAAAGCCTTTCCAAAATCTCGCCACGTTCTGTGAACACCCAGATTCGTTTTTTTCCCCCTTTAATCCTTTCCTTCTTCTGTAACTGCTGAATAACACCATTTCTGCTTTCATCTCTCCACTTTTCCCTGTTTTTGGTTCGTGGTTCTTGTTCTGGATTTGCTCTTTCGTTTTTGCAGTTTCTTTGTAATTGGATCTCTTCTTGAATGTGATAGAAGAGGAGGGGTTTTTTTTTTTATTGTTGTGAAAATGGATGAAGTTGGGGCTTGTTTGGATGAGGAGATTGTGGATGAACATACATTCATTGACATTGGTAATCCAAGCCCAGCAGAGGAAGATGATTATGTGGATATACTACTTGTAAAGGAGACAAGTTTTGGGTTTAGAAAAGATAAATCTTTGGTGCTTGGTAACTGGATGAAATGTGCTCGTTTGGATGCAATTGCATGGATTCTCAAAGTTAGTTTTTATTTTATTTTATTATTATTATTTTGGTGGGTTTTTGTTGTGTTTGATTGATTCATCTAGGCATTGATTCAATTCAATTGATTGTAATTTCACAGACACGAAATGTGTTTGGTTTTGGTTGCCAAACAGCTTATCTTTCAATGATATACTTCGATCGGTTTCTTTCAAGGAGAGCCATTACTGTAAGGTTTACTTTTACCGTATCCTCTGTCAATGGCTTCTTAATTTTACTCTGTTTATTCAAAAATCCATGGCTGCAGAATGAGAAGCTGTGGGCGATTAGGCTACTGGCAGTGGCTTGTCTTTCCTTGGCAGCAAAAATGGAAGAATTGAAGGTTCCAGCATTATCAGAATTTCCGGTGGACGATTTCAACTTTGAAAGCAAGGTAATCCAAAGAATGGAGCTTTTGGTGTTGAACACATTGGAATGGAAGATGGGTTCAACAACTCCTTTCTTCTTCATTCCTTATTTCATATCTAAATTATCCATTGAATCCCCACCAAGCAATAAAGTTTCTCAGATTGTCGAACTCATCTGGGTCATGATTAGAGGTAGTTTCTTCACATAACCCATTTCCATCAATTTCTCAACCAATCGGATTTTTGTTCATTACATTACATTCAAATCTTTAATGCAGAAACAAATACACAAAACCATCGGCCTTCTGTAGTAGCAGTAGCCACAGCCATTTTAGCAACAATGGATGACAGATTAACAAGGAAAGCCTTGGAATTGAAGATGAAGTCCATTTCACAATGTAGATATCTTGAATTAGTAAGTTTCATTATGAAATTGGGGCTCTGTTTTTCCCTTTTTAGCCAAAAACTGTCTTTAGTTTAATCCATCTCTTTGTTCACAGGAGGAAGTGATTTCTTGTTACAATCTGATGCAAGAGCTCAGATTGGAAAAATGTAGAGAAGAAGCAGATTGTTTGAAATCACCAGATTTATCACCAACCCAAATGAAACCCTTGGATTGTTCAGAAAATTCATCAGTAACATCGTCGATTGCCTCGAAAAGAAAACGGCTAAACTTTAGTAACTTAGATGAAAAATGTGGTGTGGCTGAAGCAAAACGGCCCCGGTAGAGAGAAGTGAAAAATGATAAGGAATGTTTTTGTTTTTCCTTTAAAGTTTCCATTTTTTTCCTTCTCACAAATGACTACTGATGATAAATTAAGGGGGGTTTTGAAGGGGGTTTATGACACAATAATTGCTTGAGTTGTTGATTAATTGATGAAGTTTTACCAGAAAATTACAAAGAAAAGGACAGATTTATTGGGCTGCACCTGCATGTAAAAATAGGAAAAGTGAAAGGTGAAGAAGAAAAGCTGATTCTGATTTTTATTAGGCCAAAGTCATAGGGAAGGACCAGGAGGAGGCTTGAAAGAAAGCTGGTGCTTATAGGACAGCTATTCTCCCACTTAATGCTCGCTCTCTCTTTGTTTATATGGTTTCACCCTTCCTCTTTTTTTTTTTTTTTTTTTTTTTTTTTTTTTTTTTTTTTGTTACTGCTTTAAAAATTATGGTGTTTTTTTTTTAGCTGTCTCTGCAGAACCCTGCCTTTTTTTTTTCATGGATGCTGGAAATGCTTTTCTTGGTTTCTTTGAAAAAGGGACTGTAAGAGAAAGTTAAGAGAAGTAACAAGAGGGGGTGTGGGGAGTGTGGGGGAAGTGTTGAAAAGAGGTGAGGAGTGATAGACAAGCTCTGTTTTATTGTGATTTGATGCATCTTTGCTCCATTTTAGCCTTCAAAAATGTTTCTTTGTAAAAGGTGAAAGTGATTGGATATGTTTGAATGTTTGGGGCAAGACCTTTTGAGGTGGGGGCCAAGGCCAACCTCTTTTCCCTGTAAAAGAAAAAAAAAGGAAAAAAAAAAAAAAAAAAGGAAAAACTTAGAGCTTCCTTCAGCTCAGCTTCAGCCTGGTTGTTTTCCAAGACATTGTTTGTGGAATCAGAACCCATTTTTTTTAATCAGTGTAATATGGTTTGATCAAACTTCAATGATATTTGATTTTTGTGCACTGTGGACTCTGCCTTTTCCCAATACACACACAGTTAATAACTACTATTCAATGTTTAAACAAAACCAAAAAGTCCATATCCATCCAAAGAAAGATGGATTGGAGCTATCAACCTAAAAGCCAAACACTATTAGTTTGGCATTTACAAAAAGATTAATATCCCAACAAAGGGGGAATGCTAGTCAAGTTGAAAGTTGAAAATAAAAACAGATTTTATCCATTTACCAAGACAAAGGTTAAAGAGTCTTCTTCATTCACATTCACCAAGGGGAGAAAGGAAACAAACAAAATGAAGTCCTTTGGGGATGGATGGGAGATATGGTCAGGATTCAGGTTGACGTCCCATAAGATTGCTTGAGGGATACACTGTGTGCAGTTATAAGTAGAAATTGTTCTTTTGCTGAATGAGAGCTACAGAAATCCAAGCTTGTGCAGTCAAAAACACACATAGCAAAAATAAGTACTTCTACTACTATGATGGTACTTTCTCTTTTGCATAGGATGCCTATTTCTCCTACCCAACTTGACACGTGGATTCCTCTTATTGGCTTTGAGAAAAGACCCCATCAAAAGTTAGTGTAATTTTTTTTTTCCATAAGGTGGTACAAAGGGGAAACTTTTGCTCCCATATTTTATTTTATCCAACATTGGCCAAGTGATTCAGAATGTAGAATAAAGACAGCGATGCCAAAGAAGGGGGTTTTGGACGGTGGGGATTTGATACCATGGAGAAATTTAGATATGATATGTCAAGGGAAAAGAAAAGGAAAAGATGAGTGGTCTTTGAGAGTGATATTTCTTAATGAAGTGACAAAGGCTCTATTTTTCAAGGAAGCTTCTACTTCCAATGTATGAAACTTAATTTAAAAAGTGACATCTTCCTAAGCTTTCTTCTTTTGCACACAATGTGGTTTGATGATTGATAGGTTAGAGCGGTGCTAAAGCTTGAGCTGTCATTTGGAAATTTGGTGTGTGAGAGAGAGATTTGTCCCCACTGCCAAAGAGCATTCTTGTTTTCAGCCTTTTCCTACGCTCCTGTGTATCCTCTCAAGGATAGGTGAAAACTTCTCTTTTCACCCTTGGAAGCCTAATTTATTACCATTCAAAAAAGGCTGAAAGAGGGATGATCAAATAGTCCGGTAGACTTGTAAGTTATTGGCACATCATTTCAAGTCAAGCAGTGGTTTGCATAGTTTGACAATTCCTTTAAAGTTAATTATATTGCTCATCAGACTCCATGATGTTTACAGTTTTCATACACCAAGTTTCAACTTTCATTCAAATTCAAAGATCAAAATGTGTAATCTTTCTATATCAACTAAAGCGTAGTTTGATGATTATGTACTTATACTTTTATAAAGTTGAAGATTCATATCTCCATCCTAAAATTTTGAAGGTAAAGAAAACGTTTAGTTTCACTTATAAGATGAAATTTGCTAAATAAGATAAAAGAGGTCTATGAAAGCAAATGGAGCATTACTAATCACTAGTTATTTGTGAGCACAAATGGGACACGGGAGGAAACTATATAGATGTGACTAAAAAAAAATACAAAAAATTGTTGATCGGAAATCAGAGCCACAATGTTGTAACAAAATAACAAGTAATAAATCAAAAGAAATGAGTTATAAATACAAGCATATTTAGTAAAGAGGACCTTTGATGATCCAAAAACTGATGTCCTATAAAGCTTCCTTTTGAAAAGGAAAAGGAAAAAAAGAAAAAGAAAAAAGAAATTGTTGGTAGGCAACTCTAGAGAGGGACTAAAAATATACAGAAAAGGTCTTCAACTTCTGTTGCACAAGGTTATGCTTACCTCAAGCTTTTTGGTTAACTGATTGAAGTGAAGTTCAAATTTGTGAGGTAATACCCCAAAAAATTGGGAAGAGAATGAGTTGTCTAATCGAACTTTTCCAAGTTAGGAAGATGCTGTTTTCACTCTGATCCAACCGGAATCATCTTCAAAGCTGCTGCAATTGGCATGCCAAGGAATCCAAATAACACAGTGACAAACCATTGCTGGTAGTTTAGAGGATATGTGTTTGCAAATGTTCCCAGGAACTGGATGATTATGATCTGGAAAAGGACGGTGCAAGCAAGCACGGCGACAAAGACGTGGTTCTTCAATATTCCTTCAAACACGTTTATCTTTTCCATGTCTCTTGAGCTTATCTCATTAAAAACCTACAAGGAGCAGCAATTTATCACACGGTTAACTTTAGTAAGAAGGAACATGGATGTCAGTCAATCTGCTAGTAACAGACGAGAATATTGCTCGAGCATTTGTAGAAAGGTCTTGGGTAAACAAACTACCTGACAAAAGACGAATGCATTGAAAATCAGTGTATTCAGTATCAATCCAGAGTCCGGGCCATCAAGATGAAAAAGAGCCTGTCCTCTTGTCTGGAGATACCAAACTATTACAAACTGATATACTGACTGCCCTAAGATATTTCTCCACATCACATTGCTAATGAAATTCCCTTTCCGACCAACTGGTAATCTCTTCATCAAGTCATCAGTAGGAGGCTCGGTTGCCAATGCAAGAGCTCCGAGTGTGTCCATTATCATGTTGACCCAAAGCAGTTGCACAGCAGTAAGGGGAGCATTTCCTAAGAAAACATCAATTGCAAAGTAAGTATTTTCACAAAAATTTCACGAAGGCAAGGAGATTATAACTTCAAGAACCAATATCAACCAACCTGTCAAACAGGCCGAAGAAAAATTGACGAGAAGTGCAACCACATTCACTGTTAGCTGAAACTGGACAAACTTTTGGATATTTATGTAGACTGAACGCCCCCATTTGGCAACAGTTGCAATTGTAGAGAAGTTGTCGTCGAGAATTATTACATCAGCACTCTCTTTTGCTACCTACATTCACGTTTTATGTCATTGAGTTCAAGATTGTATTCTACATGCTCAGTATGTAAGGTAAAAGATTAAATATTTGACCAGCAAACCCTCCTAACAATACAGGACCTCCCACTCCCACAAAATATTGTTGTTTATGGTAGGAAAATTATTCATGGAAATTAAAGGATTTTCTGAGTCTGAACTAGCATCTTTAAGACAAGCGAAGTACCTCAGTCCCAGCAATGCCCATAGCTAATCCAATATCTGCTTCATGAAGTGCCGGAGCATCATTCGTTCCATCACCAGTAACTGCAACAACCTCTTGAAAAGTGGTTCGTAAGTGCTTTACAAGAGTGTGTTTATCCATTGGTGAAGATCGAGCCATAACCTACAAGAAATACAAAAATTCTTTCAGCACGTCAAGTCTTACAAGGTCAACTAAGAGGGTACATGATGCCCCAGAGAACTAGCTAAAGAAAAAAACGGCAAACAACTTTAATAATGGCATAATTAATTTGTTTCTGTTAGTCCCCAAATCGACACAAACTTCGATTTTGTCCATTATTTCGGTTTAAGCTAATTGTGAGAGTGACAGCAGTGTAGTTCTAAAATCAAAATTATTGTAAATGTACCTGAAGTTTCGGTACTATTACACTCAATTCTTCCTCCTTCTTTTCCCGGAATTCAGGACCTTCAATTGCTATACCATCGTCAGTTAAAATCCCACATTCCCTAGCAATTGCTTTGGCGGTAGTGATGTTATCTCCCGTAACCATCCGTACAGTTATACCGGCGGCCTTACAAATTGCAACGGACTCCTTGACTCCTGGACGAACGGGATCCTTGATACCAACAATTCCTATGCACGTATAGCCACAAGCGGGAATCGGACTTTCAGGGTTATACCCGCCTTCAATGTCCATGTAAGCCAGGCACAAAGTTCGAAGAGCTTCGCCCGCAAATTCTTCGATGGTTTCCTTCAAAAAGTTGATGGACTCTTCATTGAGAGGGACTGCCTCACCGTCGGAGTCAAGAACTTTGTCACATGAAGCTAAAACAATCTCTGAGGCACCTTTGCTGTGCACGCGGAAGCCACCGGCTGGGAGCTCCAAAACAACCCCCATTCGCTTCTTCACAGAATTGAACGGCTCGACCCTGGTGATTTTGGACTTTTGTCGTTCTTCTTGGAAATCCCCACCAAGCAAAAGGCCGAATTCCAGAAGAGCGGACTCGGTGGGTGTCCCAAGCGTCTCATTCTTACCATCTTTGTTCTTGACGATTTCTCCACCAGTGTTGTTAAATATCGATTGCAGCAAAATACCAACGGCGGAATCGGGAAGCTCTGTACGATAATCGGAACACTTGCTAGAATTGCCAACTTCCCTGACCTTGCTGCAGATGCAGGCTTTCACAACAGTCATGTGGTTAGTTGTCAAGGTTCCAGTTTTGTCACTACAAATGGTAGTAGCTGATCCCATCGTCTCACAAGCAGCTAAGTGCCTGACAAGTGCCTTATCGTTCATCATCTTTTTCATTGCAAATGCAAGACTTAGTGTCACCGCCAAAGGCAGCCCTTCAGGCACGGCAACCACAACAATAGTTACGGCGACAGCAAAGAATTCCAGAACTTCCCTTGCTTCATCTCCCGACCAGCTGAAGTAAGACCCTTCTTGAAGCTTGCGACTGAACAACCCTTGAACCAATACAGCGAAAGTTATAACAGCAAAAAACAGGCCTATTTTACCGATAATTGTTGCCACCCCATTGAGCTTTACCTGCAGAGGAGTCTCATCATCACCTCCTTCACTAAGAGTGGCCATCAGTTTTCCCCATTGGGTTCTCATGCCAACAGAAGTCACAACCATCTTACACGAACCATCCTGAACCTTTGTTCCAGACAACAGGAAAGGATTTTGAGAATTTACGTTGACTGGTTCGCTCTCACCTGTTAAACTGGATTCGTTTATTAGAAGAGAGTACCCCGAAACGAAAAGTCCATCTGCTGGTACCTGGTCACCCATGGCAAGATGAACAATGTCACCAGGAAGAAGTTCGTATATAGAAATCTTTTGTCTCAATCCATGTCTGGTAACCTGAATTGCAATCTTCTTCTTTTCCCTGTCCAAATCCTTGAACTGAAGTGATTGCCTATAGTCACTGGTGGCGGTGACAAATACAACAAGCAAGATACTCGCAACAATGCCAAGGCCATCTTGAGCACCTTTCGGCCACCCTTCCATCACTATGCCAACAAGAAGGGAAACAACAGCACAGAAAGCGAGTATCATTAGAGTCGTATCCTGGAGAGCTTCCCAAACAAAAAGCCAAAATCCTCGAGGTGGGCTTTCGGTGAATTTGTTAATTCCGTAAACGTCTCTTCTTTTCTTGATCAAATGGTCTGTAGTAGGAATGCCTGTCTCCGTCGATGTGGCGAGCTTAGTTGCAATACCCTCAGCGCCCCCATGAATCTTCAACTTCTTCACGTCACGGCCGTCGACAATGGAGCCTGCTTCATCTGCACAAATTTCAAAACCTGCTTGTTTGACCTCTTCAGGCACAACATAATCAGGAGACAAATCCAACCCTGCAGGCATTCAAAGACAGTGAAACATGAATTACTAATCTATAATAACCTCAGTTCTCAGTTGATCGCATAATCAAAGACCTTACTTACCATTGATGAACTGAAGCGCAGCTTGTGAAACCAAAACTGCAACTCTGAACTTCTCCTGCAACAGGTTTGAAAAGAACAATTGAGCATCAAAAGCAAGAGCAAAAGCATAGAAAAGAAAATGATATTAGAGTAGTTGTTGTTCAAGGTTGAACTCCAATGCACGTTAGAAATTTGTGGAAAACAATGTAACCTTCGGACTTCATTCCAATCTCTCAGTCCTGGAA
Source organism: Cucumis melo (assembly GCF_025177605.1). Lineage (NCBI taxonomy): Eukaryota > Viridiplantae > Streptophyta > Magnoliopsida > Cucurbitales > Cucurbitaceae > Cucumis > Cucumis melo. Next base: position 1,903,344 of record NC_066863.1, on the reverse strand, counting down.
ACAATGACTATTTACCAAGCCTATATCCCATCCCACAAATAGCAAAACCATAGATCGGAAGTTATGATGCATGATAATTTTTTCTTAGGTGTGATCACGAATTCTGATCATAAGACGTTTGTAAGTCCAGCAATCAGACAAGAAGATCCCACAATATCAACCCAAGGGAAACACCAGGTCATTAATGTCGAATTGCCAAGTATGAAAGCTAAACGAAATAATTGTGGAGCCATACTCGCCAAATGCTTCCTTTCTAGATAAACTAGTTTCGATTACACAGCATTGTGGCGGGCCTATTATACTCTCCTGACCCACAAAATAAATTTTGTAAATAGAGATACTTATTTTGCCTATTATACTCCCCCTTATTCTGCCTTAACTATTTGGTCGAATAAGTTTCTGGTTGACTCCTGAAAACTTTTTTATAAGCAATTGTCCCTGCGGGTTTGGCTTGGTTTTTTCTTGAAGAATGAGAAACATATGATTAATTGAATCTAATTTTCAAAATTTTCAAACTTTGGGTTATATTGTTAAAGTGGTTTCTAAAGGGAGCACTTTGAAAAGTGCAAAAGTCATCCTATACGACCTTAATTTGAAAAATATTCTAAGATAATCGTTAGAAGTTTAGAGTATATTACAGGAAATCATGTGAAATCTACGGTTGTTGATCTTGTTTCGTAGTTCATATAATGGGTCCCTTTCAGTGGAAATAGCCAGTTCAAAAAATAATAAGGAAGTGGAACACATGGATCAACCTTTCGTACTTTCCGCACCCACTAGCCAATTTTCACGGGTTGTGAAGAAATGGAAAGAGAATAATTGTGGTGAAATCTCTTATTCAGATTATACACTACACGGATTTTTTCCTTCTTTTTTGACGATGAAGAATCAAAGAAAACGGAGTGATTATTCGAATTTAGTAACTTAAGAACATCCCCATACTACATCGAGTTCAGTGAGTCAATAAACTACTACAGATTCAAGTAAATGTTAGGAAAAGAACGGGGTCAAGAATTAAAATGAGTGAGATACCTGATTGGAGCGTCTAATAGCATTGGCTTCGAATCGTTTAGAAAGATTGGCAGTAAATCGAAACCTCCGTTTCCGATTCTTCACCAGCCAGCAAAGCCGCCTCCATCTTTGAAGCGCTTCTTCCGACGAGTTTTTCGGCTTCACGTCACCAAAATTCTCATTCAAATAACTTTCCATCTCTACTCTACCTTCTGACCTTCAAATCCAAGATCCACAGCAATTAAAGAAAAACAAAAACTCCAGATCTTGCTTCAACTTCAAGTACAGCGCAGAAATCAAGCCACGACAAAGGGCGAGAAGAACGGGAACATCACAGAAACGCACGCACAGAACCGCGTAAAGAAATAAAAAAAAAAAATGAAAACAGAACAAAACAGTCAGCTGGAGTGTTGAGAATATAGAAAGAATCGGTCTCCTCCTAGTCGTCGATCTGATGAAGTCCTCTCTAATTAGGTTTTCACTTGTTCAAATATCAGCAGGAATAAAGAAACAGAAAAGTTTAACTCGTGTAACTTGAAGAAAGAAAAAGAAGGAACATATAATTGTTCAGCAGCTTGGTTTTGACTCCAATTCCATGGCGACTGGTGGCTGATGTTTTATAATTGGTAGGTTTGAAGTAGAAGCAGACCCACCATTTTTGACCTCGATTACTGTGATTGGGTTTGGAACTTGGAAGGTGTTACGAAGTTTCTTCCACTCGCTTTCTTTACTTCCTGCCCTGTTTCTGTCAATTTTGAAGAAGCCACCATCTTTCTTTCGCTTTTCCTCTTTTGTTCCTTTTTTATCTTTTAACTTTTACAATTATCTTCTTCCTCCTCCTTTTCCGTTTTAATGTAGTAATCAACCTCTTAACTTTAGTTAGTTAGATTGATCGGTTTATTTTGTAAGATTATTAAGTTTCTGCTTAATTTCTCCATTTGTTTAGACAGTAAATTTAACTTTGACGTTCAATAACCAAATTAAAAGTTATTGTAACATTTATATTTATTTATGAGAAATTAAAGTTTGAAATAAAAAATGAATCAACTTGATAAAGTAAGAGACAACATTGATTTTTATATTTATTTATTTGTTGATGGGAATCTTCACTTCTTCATGTCAAACAAATTGGCAGTTCTACGAGGATTGAGTTTGTAATTTTGGAAGCTTATGAACTATATGAACATGAACTTCAAAATTAAGAAACTAGATTGTAATTTGACCAACAATAGCTTTACTAATTTGGTATTTGTATTTGTTGAGAGCGCTAGGTGTGTGTTTTAAATCCTCACCCTCCATTTATACTAAAAAAATGCTATTTATTGATGACAAAAACCATACTAATAGTAAAATTTTATTATGATTAAGTATCGTGTAATATTTAGCTACACACTCTGATGCTTAAATTAGTATTGGGTTTATCGTTTGTGAGTGGTTAGAGAAGAGAAAGTAGTAGGATATCTTTTAAGCATACCTTTGACCAATCATCTTGGTAGTTTAGATAAGTTGTTTTTGACTCATAATTGCATCATCTTTTGAAACAACTGTGTTGATACTCGTCAGATAATTAAACCATTTATCTAGATGCTTATGTGTGCACCACCTGTACGGATCTTAATCGTCACGTTTGAATTTTCCTTTATAGCTCAACCTTTGAACTCTTTAACTATAGCTTGTCTCGTGAGCTTCTCATCTCCCCTATACGAGTTCCCAACTATAACTCGATCTATAAACTATAAATCAATAGTCTCTTAAAATGTTTCTTAAAAAACAGTAAAAATTAGAGGTATGAGAAATCAAATCACATTGTCGTGTTATGTGCTAGACTTTTTACTACTAAAACATACTAATATGTCAAGTTATGGAGGAATGGACAATTTATTGAGTATATCAATGGATGTACCAGATCCATAAATATTTCCCCTCTTTTTACTCCAATTGATCATAGTGTACTCTTTCAAAAAATTTTGAAGACTTACTTTTGACCTATAACGTCTTTAAACAAAGCGTGTTTGCCTAAAGTTGAATTCAACGTCTCTATCTTCTTTTTATTTTAAAGTTTTATTTTTATTTCATTTTTAGTTTAAAATACTATTTCTTTTTGTCTTTATCTTCGACGGTTTGTTCAATTTTAGTCCACATTACTTAATATTTTTATTCAATTGTCATGATTTACAAGTCAAACTTATAATAAATTTTAAACTTAGTCTCTCAAAATTAATTTTTAGCAAAATTGATTATAAAATGATAACGATTTTCATGAAAATTGATATATTTTCAAAATTTACAGCACACATGCCATGGATAACAAAAAATAAAAACAAAAACAACCATCACTGATCATGGAGACTAGATTTTAGTAGGAAATAAAAGCTGGACAATTGAAAATATAACTACTAAAATTGATCAAACTAAAAAACGAAGGTACCAAATGAATTGAATTACGTGGAAGAAAACACGAAAAAGAAAAAAAAAACTTTAAAAAGTGCAAACCCAGCTTGCACTTGCATGTGTTAATGATTTCATTTGTTCTCTCTAAATCAAGTTGGTTTCGTTTTATTTTACTTTCACGGCTGGTATAAATTTTAGGGAGAAGAGTTGCATTATTAGTCAATAAACGTAATTTTCAAACACCTAAAATACCAAACATGAAAATGGTCGTCAAATGATGCTAAAATTATCATAAATATATGGACATTATAATAAGAGGTGGAAGAGATTTGAACTACAAACTCCATTGATTACCGATGCGTTGATTGTTGATATCTCAATTGAGCCATACACAAACAATATAATATACTTAACATTAAAGTATCTTTTGTAAGATCATATTAGGCGTAGAAATTTTTTAAATTTTATAGAAAATACAAAAGCAATCTTCAAAGCGGCTCTCGTAGCTCAGTTGGTTAGAGCACCCGTTTAGTAAGCGGGAGGTCTTGAGTTCGACTCTCAACGAGAGCAATTTGTTTTTCATTTAATTGTTCTTTTTGTGGCTCAATAAAAACCCCGCGAGATATGAAAGAGAGATCACATTGCGAGGGTTTTTTGAAATTCCCCCTCATCGTGTAAAAACCCTCATTTCTTGTAAGCAACCCGGAAATTTCCCTTCAAATCTTTAAACCCTAAGACCTGCAAGATGGCCGGAAAAGGTCCCGAACTCTTCTCCGACATAGGCAAGAAAGCTAGAGGTAAAAGGCTTACGCTTCATTCCCCCTTCTTTGCTTAAACTTCTTCTGATTGGTTACCGGAATTATCTTTAGTGCAAGCCTATTAGATACTCTTCAATGATTTGCAGACTTGCTTTTGAAGGATTATAGCAATGAACAGAAGTTTACCGTCGCTTCCTTTTCCGACATTGGAGTGGTATGTAACGCCTTCACTTCATTTCTTTTCTTTTCTCTTATTGATCTCCATTGCTTTTGATTCAGTGTGCCTTCGTAGTTATATACTGATGTTTTGTAAATAAACACGTTCTTGTTCTTTTCTAGTCTTTTTGGGCGCGATTGCTGTTCTGTTTCATTTTCTCGAAGATTACTGAGTTCTTTATCTCAATCCAGTGGTACCTATGATCGGTAGATGGTGCATTTCTGGCGAGTTAGGGCTAAAAATGTTTAGTAGTTATCAACTTAAATGTTTAATTTATGTTTATCTATTTTCTTAGGAATAGGGGTTACCTTTGTAAAACTGGATACAATATATAAAGCACGGTCAATCTCACTTGGCCGTGGCCCTGTTTTTTTCTTGAATCACATTAAGTTTTGAGAGCGTAAGTTTATGCTTCAAACGTTAAGGATCTTGAAATATGACTTGAAAACTCAGGTTCAACTGTTCAAGCATTGTCTCGTGGAATTTTATATTGGCTTGGGATTAGGGGACTAGAGTTCTTTATCTCAGTTCAGTGATAACTGTGATCAAAAGATGGTGCGTTTCTGGAGGGCTATGGCCGAAATTGCATGTGTGGTTATAATTTAAATGTTTTTAACTTATGTTTATTAATTACCTTAGGAATAGGGGTTACCTTTGTAAAACTGGTTACAATATGAATATATAAGTTCAGACGTTGTCAAATCTCATCATGCCCTGGTTTTCCTTGAATCACATTGAGTTTTGAGAGCGTAGTCTATGCTTCAAACATTTAGGATCATAACTCATAACTTGAAAACACAGGTCCCTTTCTGTTCCAGCACTTTCATTACTTTTTGAACTGCCTCTTCCTTGAAATCCTATATTCAATTACAAATGCTGATCCACTGGGCTTTATATTTATAAAGTTGATGAGAATCTATGTAAAACATGCCTATTCATTTGGGTATCTTTCTTGGTTGAAAGTTTTAGTTGGGAGTTGAGACTGCCTATCTGGGGCCAAGTGTGGTATCCAACTGGTGTTTCTTGGGAGGGTAAAGTGCTTCTACGTGGTTCAAGTATCTTTAAAATTTTCTCAGCTAGTAGCTAAGCTAATTCTGTTAACTCCTTATCCTTATCCTACCACATTACTTGTTATATTTTCTTATCTTCCATACGTTCTTATTTTGACTTAAAATGTTAAGAAATTCTCTTTCATTTTAGGGTCTCAACTCAACTGTGACCAAACGGGGAGGTCTTTACTCAGGGGATGTGGCAGCACAATACAAGCAAAAGAATGCTGTTCTTCATTTAAAATTTGACACAGAATCAAATGTAGTTTATCTCTCTTTATTTTCTGATGTGATTTATGCACATTATTTAAAGTTTCTAACATCGTATCATTCATGCAGATCTCCTCAGTCCTCACAGTTACTGATATTCTGCCATCCACACATGTCATTGCTTCACTGAGACTTCCAAATTACAACTCTGGCAAGGTAAATGTTTTTGAAGTTGACTTCAGATGAATCTTTATTTATGATCTTCTCTGCAAATCGTAAGTTTTGCTGTCTTTGTCATTTAATATCTTCATTATTTGTTACAGTTGGAGGCTCAATATTTCCATGAGCATGCTACATTTACTACAGCCTTTGCTTTGGACAAGTCTCCTTCAGTTGATATTTCAGCGACCATTGGGACACCCCACATTGCTTTTGGAGCGGAAGCTAGTTTTGTAACAAATTCTGGTTATTTTGCAAAATATAATGCTGGGGTGAGCGTAACAAAGGCAGATTCCAATGCATCGGCAATATTGTAAGTGCTTGTTTTGAGGCATGTTCAATGATATTTTACCTCAATTGATTGATGTAGCTGCACACGTTTTATTTTACTGTATTATAACACGACTAACAAGAAAACGAAGGAGTAATATCATAGGATGATATCGTATATATATTCTAAAGTTTGAACCCCCTTGGTGTGTTCATCATTTTGAATTATCAAGACTTGGCATTCGAATTAAGTGGAGTTAAGGCAAGGCACTTGGTTGTTTGTTTAATTCTTGCTATTACAGGGCTGATAAAGGAGACTCTCTAAGAGTGGCATATTTGCACCTTTTCGAACAGTTGAATGGGGGAGCTGTTGTGGGAGAAATCAGCAGAAAGTTCTCTACCAATGAGAATACATTGACGGTGGGATGTTCATATGTGCTCAACTCTCAAACAGCTGTGAAAGCAAAACTTAACAACCATGGCAATCTCGGGGCTCTTTTGCAGCATCAGCTGACACAAAAGTCTTTCCTAACTATATCTGGTGCCTTTCACACCAATGCTTTGACAAATTATCCCAAGTTTGGATTGACGCTACTTTTGAAGCCTTGAAATATCAAAAGGATTTAGACGGGGCTGAAGCTCAAACATTAGTAAGCTACCATCTGTTTGTGTTGTCTTTCAGAATATAAAACATCTTCAGTAGTCATAGAATTCTTTTGCTCTCTTTTTTTTTTTTTTTTTTTTTTTTTTGCAATTTTGCTTTGCTTGTGCAATAGTTAGATGGATTCTTGAGAGTTTTGAGACAATTTCCCTTCCCACACATTCAATTGGGGAGAAAAAGATAGTTGGATTGCAAATGTAATTCATCCTTGGTAGTTGTTACTACAGATTGTTTGTCATGATGGAATAGAAACATATAATCTTCTCACAAATTCGTCTGTATGTCAAATTGAATTTCGCTCGTCCTGATAACGTTAAACCTTCCTTCTTGGCTATTAACTCAACAACCCTTCTTTCCTTTCAGCTAATGTGCTATTCCGAGACCATTCCATGAGGTAAATTCAGAATAACCCTCTAGATACAATACATGCATTTTAGAATGACCTCATATTTAAATAGCTACCTGATTCACAAAAAGATTAAAAAAAAAAAAAAACTCTGATTAGTTGGCAGATCTATTAGGAGCTCTAGTTTTTTGTCATTCAGTAATAACTGGGATGTGATCCCTATATATGGTCTGTGGATTAGGTCAATTGGTTTGCCTATGGTGAGCATGGGTCGGCTCATTTCTTCTACCATCGATACCACTTGGTCGTAATTGGTTGAGTCATGCATTTGATCCAATTATTTTGAAGAATTTGGAGTGTCAAAAGCAAGTTTATGTCATCCGTAAGAACTTATGCTTTCAACCTGACAACTCTACACGTGTGGCAAAATTAATTGCACTATTCCTTAGCCCATTTTATCCCCTGTTTTCGTTTTAGTTTTCCCCTCCGTAAAGTCTTCGATTTAAAGCATATTAATTTTTTTTTTTTGAGTTGTTGTACATTAGATGGTTAAGAAAAATGAAGAGCAGGGGCATATTATGCAATAATATATCCTCTTAGAGCTATGTATCCATTTTTTCTCTAGGCTTTTAATCATTTAATTGACCTTTAAAAAACGCTATTTCATTATTTGACATTAAAAGCAATTAATTATTAGTTTTTATTTTTAACAAGGAAACTTCATTCAAGATTAATAAACACAAGCTATAGTTGGTTTTTGTATAAATATCATCCTATTATGTTTGTTCCCAAACATAATAGTGAAAATAAATGGGTTTAGGTCAAATGTTTAACAATTCATCATCTAAAAAATAAATTGATTTTTTTTTAAATCTTAAACATAGAATCTATTTTAATTCAAACTTAAAAACATATTCTACAAATTACAATTTTTTGTTAAGATTGTATAATTGATACATGCTCACAACCTATTTATATTTACCAACACATCCTACAATCCATAACATATCCAATTAGCAACTATCTTAAAAAACAAATTGTTGTATTAGACCACAATTTGAAACCTAAAAACAGGGAGAAAAAAATTGGAAAAAAAAAAAAAAAAACATCGGGTGAGTGTTCAACCCTCATCCATCCCATTGAGATTATTAAAAAAAAAAATTCACACCCAAATCTACAGTAAAACTTTGAAACTCTTAAAACAAACAATATTTATATAAATCTTCAAAAATAAAAAATCTAAAAATAAATTGGAAAATTTTAAAAAAAATTGAAAGAAATTTTAATAAATTTGAAAATACAAGGTACCCATTTTTTAAATAACAATGAAATTGAACCAAATTTTCCATTAAAAAATGGTAGTTTTTTGTTGTTATATATATAAAAAATAAATTATTATTAAATTAAAAGAATAAGAATTTGATGTTACCTACCATTGACTTTATGAAGAAAAATAACATTAAAATGGAATAAAATTAAAATTAAAAAAAAATGGTTTGAAGTTAATTGAAGTGAGAAAGGAAGAGAGAAAAAAAGGGACCCATTATTAATTAATATTTTCCTCATAATTTAAACAGAAAAACATAAATATCTGTTTGTTGTTTGAAACAAATATCTGAAGATACTTATACATCAAGCTATTATTATTTTTTTCAGATTTCCTAAACCTCCATGGATTAGGGTTTTCCTTTTAGGATGTTCTCTTTCTTCGTCCTAATACATTAACGCTAATGGCTTCCCATCTTTCACTTCATTCTATGCAGAAGTTCTCGTATCATCAAAATATGGATATCAGCGATGAAGACGATGATGATTATCCACCTACCATTACTAAGCCTAGAAAAGCACGGGAGTTCATTGTGAAGGATGCGCCTCAGGCTGTAGTGGAATGGTACATGATTTCTCTTGACAAGAAAGCTGCAGTCAAGAAATCAGAAGTCAAAGAGCATGCATTAGGGCATTTATTGGCTATGGGGTGGGAATTTTTTTATATTCAGAAGAAAACCAGGGAGGAGTTGAGATACAAAGCTCCCAACGGTAGGGTTTATATTTCACTAAGAATGGCATGCAAAGCCTATATGGAAGAACAAGGTGTTGTAGTTTCCGATCAGATGACTCAAATGAACGATTCACAACCAGAAAAAGAAACTCCGTCTGAGCAAGATTTGGGGAACGAGAAACCGCAGCCAAGAAAGGCGGCCAAAGGCACTTCACCGCGGAACCCACCAACGACGGATTTGTCAGTGCATTACAATGTAGCATCGAAGCCGGAAAAACAAACTCGGCCGTTCTCATTTGAAGAACTTAAATCACCAGTACTACCGGAAAAACAAACTCCGCCAGAAAAAGGAACTCCGACGTCCTCATTTGAAAACCCTAAAGACGAATATGAACTCGTTAAATCACCAGTACTACAGTCTGAGCAAGATCTAAGGAACAAGAAACCGCAGCCGCGGAAGGCGGCGAAGGGCACTTCACGGCGGAATCAACGAACGGCTCTGTCATATCTAATGGATCATGAGTTAATTTCGCCTGGAGATAGAGTGCATTGCAATGTGACGAGGGACGGTCGATTAGTGACTTGGCGAGGATCGATTACAAATGAAGGCTTTATTAAATGCGACTGTTGCTCTAATCTGTTCCCCATCAGTAAATTTGAGGCTCATACAGGCAGTACAAAGCATAGGCCGGCGGCCAATATCTTTTTGGAAGATGGGCGATCCTTACTTGACTGTCAAAAGCAATTGGTTCAAAATACTGATCAAACTCAGAAGGAGACAAAAGCCACTAAGAAAAAGGTAAACCATAATGACAATGCCGATTCTGACACTCACTGCCCGGACAAAAACGACTGCATCTGTTCCCTTTGTCATTTTGGGGGTGAATTGATTTTATGCGATCTCTGTCCAGCTGCTTTTCATGGAAGTTGCCTTGGTATTAAAGGCATCCCATCTGGGAATTGGTACTGCCCTTCATGCTGCTGTAAAATTTGTGGTCAAGTTTCATATGATTTTGATGATCAGGTTTCTTCTTTTGATACATCTTTTGTTAAATGTGTACAATGTGAGCAAAACGTTCATATTGGTTGTGTAAAAAGCATTCAAGTTCTTGAAGGTTCAAATCAAATAACCATCGATAGAGAAAACTGGTTTTGCACAAGAAGATGTGAAGATATCCACATGGGTTTACAGAACCTCTTATGGAAACAAATCCCAGTTGGGGATGCTCGAGAAAACCTCACATGGACGTTAATGAAATACTGTCCATATAAGGTGAGTGAACATAACAGGAAGAAGCTGAACGAAGCTCTTGGTGTAATGCACAAGAGTTTTCGTCCTGTGAAAGACCCCATCACCAAAAACGACTTGATTGAAGATGTTTTCTTAAGCAAGAGATCAGAATCCAAACGCTTGAACTTTGAAGGGTTTTACACAGTGGTTTTAGAGAGGAAAAACACGGTAGTCTCAGTAGCAACAGTGAGAGTATATGGAGATGAAGTGGCTGAAATTCCTTTAGTTGCTACACGTTTGAAATACCGCAGACATGGGATGTGCCGTAGATTGATGGACGAGCTGCAGCATCAGCTTGTTGAAATGGGAGTGAAGAGGCTGACATTACCTGCTGTTCCTGAAGCCCTCAAGACATGGACAAAAGGATTTGGGTTCACCCAAATGACAGATTCTGATAGATTAGAGCTCATTAAGTACACATTCTTGGGATTTCAGCATACGGTGAGGTGCCAAAAGGATTTATTAGAGAAGATAAGTGTCTCAAATCATAAAAAATGGTGGGCAAATAAGAAGCTGAAGCATACTTGGTGTGTTTAGATAATTGGAACTCAATTTCAGAGGCCTTTAGATTTTATTCAACTAATTAGTGATTTTTTTGGGAGTTGAATGTGATATTCAATATTGTTTCTTTTTCTCTGTATAGATGATCTTCCCATGCTTTTTTTAAATGCATGCTTGGGAAGCTGTATATTCACCTTGGACTATGATGCTATTATAATTATATTTTACTTTTATCATGTCGTGAGTTTTAATAATTATCATTTTTGCAATGATGTGTTAAGAGAATAAAATTACTTCGTGTAATTAAAAGATTAAATGAGCTTTAATAATTAAGGACTTGACTTGAGTAGGATTAGCTGATTTTATGTCTTCAGTTTCCAAAATTCTATTAATCACTATGCTAATTTCAGTTGATCAGATTCATTAATGACAACCACCTGTTCTATATTTGCTAATTACATTTTTATTCTAATTATAATTTTACCTTTGAAATTTAAGTTTCGGTAGTTTTGTTTTTTAAAGTTTGGGTCTAGTTTTCATTTGACATTTTAGAAAAATAGTATCTCAAAACCCGAACAATTATATGTTTTATTTCCTTATTTGATGTGAAACTGAAATTAAAAGCAATTACTTATTTGATGTGAAACTGCGTTCAACTTTTGGCCAAGATTAATAAACACAAGCTATAATTAATATCATCCTATTATGTAATATGTTTGTTCCTCATATTCTTCACATAACTAAAAATAATTTTTGAATTATTTATTTTGGTTTTAATGGTAAAAATATAAATATACTTTTTTCAAATGAATTTTATTTTTAAAAGAAAAAAAATAATATCCTGAAATTTATGGAAAAATCAATTTGAAACAAAATTTTGTGTTTTCAAAAATTTATTAATAGAGATCTAAAGTTTTAAAACTTATTAGTTCAAAAGGATGATTGTCCAACCCTCATCAGACCAGAGAAAATTGAGAACACACCTAATATGAAGTAATCTACGCAAAAACATTCAATCTCTAACCTTTTAATTAGAAAATTAATTTGGTGAAACAAATGTCGATATATTTAGTAATACTTTGTTGTAAATAATATAAAGTCCAACACATTTTGCTGTTTGACTAAGATATTATATAAATCATTTGAAGATTAACCACCCAATAATATTTTTATTATTCTTCTTTAATTTGTTAAAGATTTGGGAATAGCGAAAATAAATTGGTATTAGGTCAAACGTTATTTAACTTGATTTTTTTTAAAATCTTAAACATCCATATTAATTCAAATTTGAAAACGCATTCTATAAATTACAATTTTTGTTAAGATTGCATAATTGACACATTGGTCACAATCTACTTATATTTACAAACACATCCTATGATTCATAACATACATAAGATTGGAAAAAAAAAACAAATTGTTGTATTAGGCTGAATGTTAAAAGGAAAAAAAATCAAATTAGAAAATTGGTAGGAAAAAGAAAAAGAAAAACAAATTGGGACCTTCTAAAAAATTTGAAAAAGAAAAACAATGGGTATTGAAATTATTAAGAAAAAACATTGACGACCAAATCTACCCTGAGGCTCTAAATAGTTTCGGAACTACAATAATATTTCACCAGTAAATTTCAAAACAACAATATTTATATAAAATTTTAAAAATAACAAACCCAAAAATAAATTGAAAGTTTTAAAGAAATTTTGTAAATTTGAAAATATAAAGTATACACTTTTTAAATAACAATGAAAATTGGAAGACTTTTTTGGTCGTAGATAAAGACGAGAAAATAATATGACTAAGAGAAACCCAAAAGGAAAAGATTAAAAAAACAAATTATATTTGAGGATAAATATCTACTTTTATTATCTTTTATATTTATGGACTATTGATATGGTGGATAAGAAAAACGTTACATTAAATATATAAAAAAATGTTCAAAACATAAAATTAAAGAATAATGGATTCATAATCAACTATATCTTGATAAAAATAAATTAAGTAGATAAACTATTTTTGAGATCGGTCATTGGTCGGTGATCACTCCAACAAAAATAGCTTAAAAAATGATTTTGTCAATTATAAAATTACTTCCAAACATGATTTGATATAGTTTAATCACTGAGATAATAAGTATGCTTGACTTAGTGAAAAAAAAAATGATACATTTGAATCGTAATAAATTTAGCTTATATATATATATATAATTAATCATTTTTTAATCTTGAAAATTATGAATAATTTCTTTTTAAATTTTTTGTTCATCTACTTAAAACTATTGTATAATAGTAATTTGTGTTAATTGATCTTTTTCTATAAAAATATCAAATAGAAAAAAAATTAAGTGTTAACTAAAAAAGAAATAGAAAACAAATCATCAATTTAAAATTTTCAATATAGTTAAATAATTCTATAACAATCATAGTAACAATTTCAATAATTATTATCACAATTTCGATAATTTAAACCATAACATTATTACAATTGTCAAAATTTCATTCACGGATAATTTGGTTTTTAAACAATTAAATATATATTTTAACTAAAAAACTCTAACAATTTCAATATACATTTTAACTAAAAAACTCTAACAATTTCAATTTACAATTTAAATTACAAAAATATTTACTTATTCATGCAACAAATTTAATAATAATGATAACGTACAATCTACACATGCAATATATATACAATCTACAAATTATACATACAATAAATAATATACATATAAAAAACCAATCTACAAATCATAATCACAATTATAATGTACATATATTTTTTTTAGAAACGAAGAAAAGAACCAAATACAATATTTTTGCTGATAGAGATGACAAACAAAGTAGATGACGATAGGAGGATGGTGAGCGGATGGTGACGGACGACGGTCGACGGCGGACGACGATCTTTCTTTCTCTTTTCTTCTTTGTTTGGTTTTGTGTTTTGTGATTTGCAGAATTAAAATGAGAGGGATCTCCCGAATGCAGCTCGAAAACGTCGTGAGAACCCCTCAAATTGCGGCGCAGTCACTTAAGGCGTCGTCATTTCTCCATGTATTGCCAACACCGTCACTTATGACGTCTTGAAAATGTTTTCAAAAGCAATCAAAACGTCACGTATCTCGCGACATTACCTGCTTTACATCAGCAAAAGTTGGACCTCCCCAACGCCATGCATTTTGGCGTCACGAAAAGGTTGTCAGAATTTTTTAAATGTTCAACCTTTTCTAACGTGGTCAACGCAACGTTGTCGTTGCCCCAAAAACTGGTGATGCCATGCATGCAGATGTCGCGATTTATATATCAATTTTAATACTATTTTCAATTTTCAACTTCTCCCGACGTCGTGCTTTGCAATGCCACCAGTTGTTGGGACAACGACGACGTGTAGATGCATGACATCACAAAAAATATATATTATTATTTAAACAAAACATTTTCTCGACGTTTCCGTGCACGACGTCGTGGAAGTTGCATGCTCTGTCAACGTTGGCAGAGCTCCCCAATGACGATGCCTTCTTCATGGTGTCATGAAAAGGGTCTCTTACAATGTTCTTTATCCTAATGCCTATTTTTGCGTCCAGATTGCTCAGATTTTTTGGTTGTGACAAGAAAACCGCTCTGAAAAAATACAAAATCAAAGAGCTTGGATTAGGGCATTTATTGGCGACGAGATGAGAATTTTTCTATATTAAGAAGAAAAATAGGCCGGAGTTGCGAGCTCGAAACGATAGGCCGCAAGAGTTGCGAGTTCTGAACGGGTATGGGTTTATATGTCGAAAATGGTGAGAGAGAAAACGACAGAGAAGGCGGAGTTCTTAACCCTTTGACCTATGAGAGAGAAAATGCGGCCGGAACCAAAAGTGAAATAGAGATCAATGATGTAAAATGGGGGAAAGGTATAAAACGTGGAGGAAAGGTATAAAACGTCCATCGTGGCCATGCACAGTTTACATCTCTATTAAGAGACGAACCAACCTTGAACTATCCACAAATCTTAAGAGTAATTACTAACAAAACGTCCTACCAAAGTATATTAATAAAGAATTAAAACCTACTTATACAATAATATAATCTCTAGTAACTTAGTGTTAAGATATTAATACATAATCAAATTTACCATTATTTCTCGACTAAGTTGTTAGATTTAATTTAGATTCGATGTTGGTCAAACTAACCATTATTTATTATTTACTCTTCCCTTTTATTATTGATGCAGATTACAATTTTAAGTATTATATATTTTCCAAAATTTGTTATTTATCAAGTAATTCCATGTTTTTTAAAATAAGAATTTTGATTTAAACAAGGAAAAAACAATACTTTCTTCTTCAAATATATATATATATATATATATATATATATATATATATTTAAATGAACTTTTATTCTTAGAAAAAGAATATCTTGAAATTTACGCAAAAGATCAAGTTTGAATTTTGATTGGACTGAAATAGCTAGATTGAAAACAAAAAAACACCAATTATTAATTATTATTTAAATATAAAAGCAAAAAATTTCGACCAATTAAATTCCAACACGTCATCACGAAAAAGATAATTATAATTTGATTGGGTTTAGGTAATTAATTTTTCTTATATCCAACCCAATTATGTCATAAATATAAATTGAGTCAAAAGAAATAATGGGTTCGAGCTCATCAAACAAGTGAGCCTGAGCCCAAATCCAAGCCCATCACGCAAAAGGGCCCAAACACGTAAAGTAAAAAGGTCCAAGCCAAAGTCGGTAGGCAAATGAGTCCAAACCCACCTAAAGCCCATACAATTTCTAGACATTTGCTAGATCCTCGTATTAGAGAAAGAATTGAAAGAACTGAAACTTGATTGAAGACTTAAAAGAAGATCAAACTTTCAAACTCTTCTAGAATTTTATAAGAGTAAACATTAGAGATTGCATACACAATGCATAAATCAATATACAATTCAATTCTACGAATTAAGTTTCTTTCAAAAATCAAATATTTTGACATACTTTGTACATCAAGCTATCTATTATTTTGTTCAGTTTCCTAAACCTTCATGAATTAGAGTTTTCCTTTTTTCTTTCTTCCTATTACATTAACCCTAATGGTCCATCTGTTTAGCTTCATTCTCTCCACCTACGAGGACTAAGCGAAGAGCTTGGGAGTTCACCGTAAAGAATGGCCCTCAAGCATGCACTAGTAGATTGGTATACACGATTTGCTCTCGACAAGAAAGCTGCAATCAAGAAATGAAGGAGCTTACCATCGCATTTATTGGCGATTGGGATGAGAAATTTTTGTATATTCAAAAGAAAAAGGCTGGAGTTGCGATACAAAACCCCAAACGGTAGGGTTTATATTTCACTCATAATGGCCTACAAAGTGATACTGAATTATCTCAGAACTGGAGAAGGTAAATTAGATGTTTCTAATTTCTTTTCTACATTTTAATTATAATACTGAATTAGGGCATCATAATAACTATCTAATTAACTTCTAAACTTTCAATCAATACAATTTTAATTTTTAACTATTTATACCTGTACATATATATTTATTTGTAATTGACTTCATTTTTAAAAAATATCTTTAAGAAAAAAAAAATATACCTTTTAACAATATATTTTAGATGAGGTATCTATTATGGCAACTTAATTAAAAATTAAAATATGATTGCTTCTCTAATTCTTTCTATTGATTAATCTTTAATTTTGGTCTCAACATTGGGTCCATCCTGATTAGATGTTTGTAGTTCTCAACATAGTAATGGAAGTATCAAATGATTAATTAAATTTCAGTTAGGATTGAAATAGAATTTTGGTTCAAATTGATCACTAATTAAATGAATATGTTTTCTCCATTTTTGTAATGCGAAATTGAAGACTAAAATAAAATATTATGGCCTCTAAGTTTGAGTTTTGTGTATACTACAAAATTGAGACCATTATTTGATTTTCTATTTTAAAAATAAAATTCATACAATTTCAAAGATAAATCACATTAATATATTTCCAAAATTTTATCAAAATTTAAAGGTTTTTGTTATAGTTAATCATTTTATAAGTGACATTCATGTATGTTTGGGAGATTTTAAGATAGAAAAAAAAAAGAAGAAAGAAACAAACCATTCACACTTAATAGGAAAAAAAAAGGAAAAAATAAAGACAAAATTCGTTGAATAAGATAAACTTTGTAACCAATCACAAATTTTCACATAATTTACTAAAAATTGGTATGTGTCCAAGTTAAATTTAAAGACAATGTCTTTATTATGTCAATTGGATAAATTAATTATTTTGATTTAATTAAATATTATTTACTTGCACTAAAATTCAATTAAGTCCAAAATAAAATATGTCATGTGATTGAGCCCATGGGTATGGTTCATGGACCAAACCAGGTTCAAGTCCATAAAAGCGCAGCAAGTAATTCTATAAATAAATAGGGGAGTTCGAAGAGGAGAATATACAACTTCAGAAGGAAAATTTTTTACTTCAGAAGGAAAATTTTTTACTTCAGAAGGTCTAGAGAGAATTAGTCGAACACCCTTGAAGATGTCGAAGTCCGCTCCTTTGAAGATACAAGCTTCCTTCGAAAACTCTTGAACATTCTCGAAGATTAAAGCTACAGTCTTTCTTCCAAGATTCCAACTTCAAGAACACCCTCAAATATTAAAGTTTTTTTGAAGATACAAGCTTTCTACTCTAACTTAAACAGCCTCGAGGATTGAAGCAAAATCCAAACTTTCTTCCAAGACTCCAACTCCAAAAACATAAGCATCAGTCGAGAGAATCAGAATCAAATTCTAGAGATCGGACCAAATCAACGTAAATACAACATCAGAATTAAGTTTTTGGGTGAACATTCATTAATTAAATATCAAATTAATTCTCAAGTATTAAAATTGTATATTTTACTAAGTGATTTTAATAATTTAAAATCACTAAAAAGAATGCAATTAAGGAAGAAAGAGTGATTGTAAATATAATTTGTGATTAATGAATTTCTTTGTTTTTATTTTTTAAAAAAAGAAAACCAAACTTAAAATAATTATTGCAAATCGATATTGTATAATTCAATAAAATCAAAGGTTTAGGATTAAAATCAAATTCTGTAATCCTAAAAAAGAAAATAAAATAATTAAAAAAAGGAAAAGTTAACACTAACAAAATAAAATAAAATAAAATAAAGTAATATTTTATTTGCAGTCATCAAAACACTTAAAAGAACGTAAATAATAATAATAATTTTCTTTCCTAATCTAAAGAAAAGGAGATACTTGTACATCAAGCTATTATGATATCCTTGTCGGATTTTTATTTTCTTTCTTTCTTCTTCTTCCTAATGCATTAACCAAAATGAAATCTGTTTCACTTCGTTATTCTTCTGCTTTTCATCAAAATATGGATATCCACGACGACGATTATCATCCATCTATCAATACTAAGCGAAAAGCTCGGGAGTTCACTGTAATGGATGCTCCTCAGGCAGTAGTAGATTGGTACATGATTGCTCTCGACAAGAAAGCTGCAATCAAGAAATCGACAGTCAAAGACCTTGCCTTAGGTCATTTATTGAAGACGGGATGGGAATTTTTCTTTGCTCAAAAGAAAAATAGGCTGGAGTTGCGATACAGAGCCCCAAACGGTAGGGTTTATAATTCACTTAGAATGGCATGCAAAGCCTATATGGAAGAACAAGGTGTTGTAGTTTCCGATCACATGGCTCAAGTGAACGATCCACAACCAGAAAAAGAAACTCCGTCTGAGCAAGAATTGGGAAACGAGAAACCGCAGCCAAGAAAGGCGGCCAAAGGCACTTCACCGCGGAACCCACCAACGACGGATTTGTCAGTGCATTACAATGTAGCATCGAAGCCGGAAAAACAAACTCCGCCAGAAAAAGAAACTCCGGCGTCCTCATTTGAAAACCCTAAAGACGAATATGAACTCGTTACATCACCAGTACTACCGTCTGAGCAAGATCTGAGGAACGAGAAACCGCAGCCGTGGAAGGCGGTGAAGGGCAGTTCACGGCGGAATCAACGAATGGCTCTGTCATATTTAATGGATCATAAGTTAATTTCGCCTGGAGATAGAGTCCATTATAATGTGACGAGGGACGGTCGATTAGTGACTTGGCGAGGATCGATTACAAATGAAGGCTTTATTAAATGCGACTGTTGCTCTAATCTGTTCCCCATCAGTAAATTTGAGGCTCATACAGGTAGTACAAAGCATAGGCCGGCGGCCAATATCTTTTTGGAAGATGGGCGATCCTTACTTGACTGTCAAAAGCAATTGGTTCAAAATAATGATCAAACTCAGAAGGAGACAAAAGCCACTGAGAAAAAGGTAAACCATAATGACAATGCCGATTCTGACACTCACTGCCCGGACAAAAACGACTGCATCTGTTCCCTTTGTCATTTTGGGGGTGAATTGATTTTGTGCGATCTCTGTCCAGCTGCTTTTCATGGAAGTTGCCTTGGTATTAAAGGCATCCCATCTGGGAATTGGTACTGCCCTTCATGCTGCTGTAAAATTTGTGGTCAAGTTTCATATGATTTTGATGATCAGGTTTCTTCTTTTGATACATCTTTTGTTAAATGTGTACAATGTGAGCAAAACGTTCATATTGGTTGTGTAAAAAGCATTCAAGTTCTTGAAGGTTCAAATCAAATAACCATCGATAGAGAAAACTGGTTTTGCACAAGAAGATGTGAAGATATCCACATGGGTTTACAGAACCTCTTATGGAAACAAATCCCAGTTGGGGATGCTCGAGAAAACCTCACATGGACATTAATGAAATACTGTCCATATAAGGTGAGTGAACATAACAGGAAGAAGCTGAACGAAGCTCTTGGTGTAATGCACAAGAGTTTTCGTCCTGTGAAAGACCCCGTCACCAAAAACGACTTGATTGAAGATGTTTTCTTAAGCAAGAGATCAGAATCCAAAAGCTTGAACTTTGAAGGGTTTTACACAGTGGTTTTAGAGAGGAAAAACACGGTAGTCTCAGTAGCAACAGTGAGAGTATATGGAGATGAAGTGGCTGAAATTCCTTTAGTTGCTACACGTTTGAAATACCGCAGACATGGGATGTGCCGTAGATTGATGGAGGAGCTGCAGCATCAGCTTGTTGAAATGGGAGTGAAGAGGCTGACATTACCTGCTGTTCCTGAAGCCCTCAAGACATGGACAAAAGGATTTGGGTTCACCCAAATGACAGATTCTGATAGATTAGAGCTCATTAAGTACACATTCTTGGGATTTCAGCATACTGTGAGATGCCAAAAGGATTTATTAGAGAAGATAAGGGTCTCAAATAATAAAAAATGGTGGCTTTGTTTAGACCATGAGTTTTCTGATAACATGTGTTTAGATGATTGGAACTCGATTTCAGAGGCCTTTTGATTTTATTCAACTAATTAGTTATTTTGAATTGTGATATTCAATATTATTTTTTGTATAGATTGATGATTTTCCCATGCCTTTTTCTTTCTAGATCTAAATGTTAGAGTAGAGCATGATTGGGGAGCTGTATATTGATCACCTTGGGGCTATGCTGCCATTATAATTATATTTTACCTTGATCAAGTTGTGAGTTTCAATAATTAAATTACATGTGTATAATTAAAAGATCAAATGAACATGAATAAGTCCTTTAATAGTGTATTAGCTGTGTTTAATTTAGAGATCATTTTAACCCTGCATGAAATAATAAAATAAGTCCAGGTTTATACTCGATTTGTTCACAGTTTCCAAACTTTTATTAATCACTATGCTAATTTCAGTTCATATTTATTAATGACAAGGACCAAATACATTACAGGTTAAATTTTAGAAAAAATTTAATACTAACTTCTCTGTTAATTAATTTAAAAGAACTCTAGCTAATAAGTATGATTAAATAAGTTTCACCATTATATTTTTCAGGATATTTAAAATTAAATTCAAACTTTCATTTCATAAATATTTTCCATTATTTAATACACATATATTGAGGGAATATTTAATGACATATTGAAGTAGTTAAAAATGGTAAATTATTAATTAAACATATTAACAAACTTAAAACAAAGCTCAATTGTTATGGTTAAAATCGTAACTATTTCATTTGAATAACTAAAATTACAATATTTTAAAAATCAAGAAACAAACAAAAATAGATCCAAAAAAGTTTTATGGTTCCTACATCCATTTTTGTACTTTAACCTTCTATTTTTAAATTGGTTTAATGGATAAATTTGTTACTCATCTCTCTCTCTATATATATATAAATTGACATGACAATAGAATTGTGCATTTTTTTTCCTTTTTATGATTTATCCATATTTAAAATTAATTCTGAAATGTACGTAAGAAGAAAAATACAATAAGCAATGGGAAAAAAAATATTTGGCAGTCTGCTGTCTTTATAGGATCTGATTAGAGTGCAGGCCATAAATTTAAAAATAATTGGGGTAACCTAAGTTAACTCAAATTTTAAATTATAAATTTTGGCATGATAAACTTTTATTTTCTTAAAATGAACAAATTTCTTGAAACATTTTTTTTTTCTTTGTGATTAATGAATGTCATGAATTAAAAATTTGTAGTTTTAGTTCAACAAAATATTTGATTATCATAAAATTTTTCTGTTCTAAAGAGAGATAAAAAAAAAAAAAGGTAGAAATTCATATATTAATTCTTCATTTGCTATTTGAATATGATAGGTTATTATAATAATATAAAGATCAATATATCTTTGTCAAATTTTATGTACACGTAGCCAAGAATTTCATACCAATCAAAATTATCTGCATAATCCAAATTGTGAATTTTTTTTTTTGAAAGTAATGTTGATTATTCTAATTTAAACAAACGGAATTGATGGGATATTATCCAATAATTTAACATTAATTAAGTTATCTTATCTTTTTTTTTTAATAAGTATTATAAATCAACGTGCTTAAGGTTTTATTCTAAAATTATCATCATCCAATTAAACTATATAGAATATAACTCATCTTGGCTCTTTCTCAAAAATTTGATATCAAACATTATTTTAATTATATATATATATATATATATAATTATTCATTTTCTAAAAATATCTTTAAGAAAGAAATAATTTGAACAATATATTTTAGATGAGCCAAATGATAAGGACGTTGAGATTATGGAACTTAATTAAAAATTAAAATATATATGATTGCTTCTTCTTCATTCTATCGATTAATCTTTAATTTTGGTCTCAAGTTTGGGGCCATACTGATTAGGTGTTTGTATTTCTCAACATAATAATGGAATTCTTCAATGATTAATGAAATTTTCCGTTAAGATTAAAAAACTATTTTTTTTTTTTTTTTTCAAATTTTAGTTTTGACTATTGTTTCTAAAATTGATTAATTTTCGATTTCATTTTTTAAAAATGAGTACAGAGTGATTTTCAGATAGAATAAAGAAACAAATTATTTTTTTAAAAAAATACAAAATTCGTTAAACTTATTTTCTTTTTATGGGGTAAATATTTATGTTAATTTTTTTTTTTTATTTTTGATCATTTTCATAGATTAAATCACTTTGCTATTTTTAAATTTATTTTTAAACACATCTTTAGTTTTATTTAAAATTTATTTTTGATGATATACACTTAATATTATAAAATTAAATATTTAAATTAATTTTTCAACTTTTAAAATTCTATATTATAATGATTTTCTACTTAACTATGGTGATTCTAATAATTTAAAATCACTTGAAAAGAATGTACTTAAGGAAGAATGATTGTAAATATAATTTGTGATTAATGAATTTCTTTGTTTTTTTTTAGAAAAGAAAACAAAACTTAAATTAATTAATTATTGTAAATCGATACTATATAGTTGGATAAAATTAAAGGTTTAGAATTAAAATTGATATTTTGCATCAAAAATCAAATTCTCCCTTCCCTAAAATAAAATAATTAAGAAAAGGAAAAAATTAGCACTAACAAAATAGAATTTAATCATAATAAATCCAAATCATCCAAAGGTGAGAAGGAATCTAACACTTCCTTTTTTTTTTTTCCTTTTTTTCCTTTTTTGGGTGAGAATCAGTAATATTTTCTTTACATTCAAAACACCCAAAACCACATTCACAAAACAAAAAATAAAATAAAATAAGATAAAATAGGTTTGGTATTCATGTTTTTAAAAACCATTTCACAAAACAACACTCCTAAGTAATCTATTTTCGAAAACAATAAATTATCGTTTTTGTTTATTTTAAAAAATTGTAAAAATGAGATAGACAGTTGCATTTTTTAATCCACGACCAAACACAAATTTTGATTTTTGGATTCGAATTTCAAAACTTTAAATTAAAACCACCAAACGTGTTTTTTCGAATACAATGACAAAGTTGAAATTAGTTTTGTTTTTCATAAAATTCTTTGTTTTCCAACATAATTTTTGGAGCACGAACCAAAACGGGATCTTAAATTCTTTTCTACTCTTCCATTAAAAATTTCCAATTTATTGTTATTATATGTTTGATAGACATAATTTCCAACTTAAGTGCATTATCGTTGTGTTGTATATCCACGTATACATACACCCTTAAATCCTATATTGACCCAAAATTTTAAAGATGGTATTAGAATAAGTGGTTCACGGAGGTTCGTGTTCTAGTCTATGCATTGTTTCCTCTCTATTTAATATCGATCTTTCCATATTGAGTTTTTCTTCTAAGGAAAAATGTTAGATATTATATTAAATTTACCTTCACCTATTAACTAAAACTTTAATTTTAAGCCAATTAGTGATTTAAGATAAGATAAATCTAACATTATATCGTTTATAACCCCAAATATTTTGAAAGGTCTAACAAGTAAAAATCAACTTCTAACTGGAGAGAAAAATAACATTGTTGAGCTTAAAACACAACATAAACTTGACCATATACTCTAAAACCACTCATGTACCTTTAGAATCAACTTAATGTATTATGATAGGCATTAAATAATAGTTCATTGATAAACAATTATATTTTATAAATAATTTAGAGGTTTGAGCTTTACATATTTCTTAAAGGTTGAGAAGTTAGAGATGAGTACATATAGATGTTTCCGAATAATTTTTCAAAGAGAAAAAACATCAAAAACACGTTTGGAAGGGGAGGAGGAGAATCAAACAAGCAGGATGGTATCTAAGAGTGATGAAAACGAAGCAGATTTGACATTAATTACAAACCATTGAAAAAGTCATACTCAAAACTCTTAACTACTCATTGTCATTAATAATTAATCAACGCAATAGAGAGAAGCTTAATTAGTAAGCCCATGCTCATTCTTAACAATTCTAATTAATTTACATTAATGACCATTGATTGAAATGGATCGAAATTTGGACCCAAACCCATCAAAGATACAAAATTAACATGAACAAAAAACTTAACCCAGATTTTTGGTTTTTACAAATCTTCACCCAGTTTTACGATGAGCTTGAGTTGGAGATGAAGAAGAAGAAAGAACAGCGGATGCTTCTGGTTGTTTCTCCATCTTATTTGAAACGGAAATCCTTACCTTTCCCTTTCGTCTTGATTTTGATAAACTCTGTTTCAAAACAGGCACCAAATACCAAGCAATACAAGTGCATAAAATGGTTACCGATCTCCCAAAAATACTCAACAAAAACAGAACCAAAATCACCACTGCAGCAATATAATAAGATGGTTTGTTCAATCTCCTCAAATTTCTCGCTCGTACGAGGTTGTTGTTCTTGTTTGTCGTTGATTCTTTGCTATGTTTTGGCTTCTTAATCGCCGTGGCTTCTGAATCACTCGTGTTCTTCTCTTCTTTCTTGTCCTTCTGTTTCACAACAACAGGAACACATTCATCTGAATTCTTGTAAGCAAAACGAACCATAACTATTTCTTCAGGGTCAGTTTGAGAGTAAATTTTCTTCCTTTTTTCATCAAGATCCGTTAAAAGAGCAGAGAATTTGTCGAGGCCACGGTCAGAGTAAGGATTTTTCTTGTCTTTGTTATGGGTTTTGTGTCCATTTCTGGACTTTTGGGGTGTGGAATTTGGAGATACTGATTCATGAAGAGCCATTATTGATGGAGAAGAAGAAAAAAGAAAAGGTTGACTTGTTAAGAAAAAGAAAGGGGTTTGTACTTTGTGTCGAGTGAAAAATGGAGAAGAAAATTGTGGGTTTATATTGGGAAACTTTTTTGAGTAATTTATTCAAGATTTATAGAGGGGATGAGAAGACCAGATCCAAGCTAAAATGTTTGGTCAAATTAAAATCTTGATTTTAATAAATACAAATAGTGTAGAAGCTTCGTGAGGTGTTGATTTGTTTGACTTTGATGGAGAAGGGAGAATGGGTATGATGTTTGCTTAATTAAATAAATTGATATTGTTAGCTTGGAGAGGAGGTTTTAATTCGTCAACAAGCAAAGCAAAGCAAAGCAAAACATATGATATGATCATATAATAATTCGTAAGTCATGAGAAAAATAAAATATGTAGCACTAAAGTTCAACGCATAACTTGAAATCTTATTTTAAGATTTAATAATAGATTAACAAAGTTATGTGCAATTTTAAAAGAATATAAAGAATTTAGTTTTTGAATATTTGAAAATCGAATTTTGGGTATCTTGGAATGAATTTCATTATAAAAGAATTTGAAAAAGACAATTTTCTTTGGGAAATTATTGTTAATCCATTAGACTTTGATTTCATCAATAATGTACTGAATTCCCCATGGTAACGTTAGTCCTTTTGCCGTCAGAAATTTGGAGAGAGAGTTTATTATAATAATAACAATAATAATAAAATAACAAAACAAAAACAAAAACAAAAATTCAACCATTTTCAATATGTCATTTGTTGAATCTAATGATCGGGAGAAAAAAATAAAAGTCGTACAATCGACGAGGTTTGTCGATTTAGTAAATATTCAAATTGATTTCAATCGTAAAATTATTGGTCGATTTTAAAATTTCTATAAAAACATTGTCAATTAGACAAACCGTTCTAATCATGCTTATTATGGCATTAATTTTGTAATAAAACAAAACATTTAAAAACTTAGTTCAATTATTCTTTGGTTTTTATTATTTGTTTTTCCAAATGTTTTTAAAGCTAAACAAATTCAGAAACCTCATTTTTATTGTCTTAGTAATCATAAGTAGAAAAGTTACCTTCTTAACCAAAATTCAAAAATAAAAACAAATTTTTAAAACTGTTTTTGTTTGGCATTTCAAAATCAAGTAAAAACATGCCTAATTAATAGAGATTTGAAAGCAGACACGTTTTCAAATATATTGTGTTTGGTATAGGTTACAAAAATTGAGTTCCATTGCCCACCAAATATTGTTTTATAATATCATATAATTTATGAAGCATTATATGATGCATATTCTATAGTAAAAACAAAGAACCGATTGAGTTCAATGACATGAAATATCATATTTGTTAACATTTTTAAATTTCTTAACATAATTCTAGATTTTAAAATTCCAAATTCCATATGATTTTTAGAATTTACACTATTTGAATAAGAAAAAGAAATGTTTATTTGAAGAGAAGAAGAAGAAAAAAAAAAGATAACCATTGTTAGAAAAAAAAGAGGAAACAATAAAAAATTTCAAAAAAAAAAAAAAACAACGAAATCATTATCAAATGGAACTTTTAAGTATTTCTAATTGTAGAACTAGCATAAACCAAGAAATACTTTCTAAAAAGAAAAGCTAAATTAATGGAGTAGAAGAAGAAGAAACGATACAAATACCATAAAATAAAAGATAGAAAACGATGGTGATAGATTCTTAATTGAGCCGAAGGGGCAGGTGAGAGACTGAAAGAAGAGGCAGTACATGCATGTGTTGAAAAGATTATGAACGTAAAGACATTGACAAATAAAGAACGCAAACGCATAACCACCACATTCCAATAGATAACGACCATTCGCCATTAAAAACAAACTTCTCAATGAACCCACCAACTGAGCAATAAAAACACACATTCATAATTGACCTATGAAATAAGAGGGAGGGCAAATGCATTAATCATCTACTGTTTTGAAGTATGAGAGTTTGATGAATTGAATAAAAAACACAAAGTAAAAGAGAGGAAAAATCATAAATAGGTGCCAAAGGATTAGGCAATAGTTGTTCAACTCTGACACACACCATGGAGCATAACAGACAGAGATACTCAACAAGTGACAATATATAGTAGTCTGGATCACATGCTTTTAAAAGCTATCTGCAGGGTATTTGCACATTTATAATTCTCTCAACACCTTACCAGTTTGTCATTTAGCAAGCGGTCTACATGGCAATCCAGGCGCCATAGCTGAGAACTTGAGAGGAACATTAGCAGCTGCACAGCACAAGAGATTAGACACTAGACATTGCTGCAGTTCAACGGCCACCACTGGGAACTTGTGCACAATCAATGCAAGTGAATGCGGGGGTGACTGGTTTCACCAATACATGCACTTCTTCAGCAGAAAATCTTAATCTTAGTCATCAGTCATTGAAGTTGAGAGTTTCATCATCCATGTATTTCTCTTGCACTTCTGCAACTGTGAGATACTTAGTTAAGCAACCATTTCTTTAATCAACTCACGATGCATGACTTAGAGAAACAGAACAACCCTTGAGCAGTTGAGCCTATACCTACTTTAGAAAAATAACCAAGTTATGGTATATAGCAAAGAAAAGAAACCACCAAAATGCTAATGGGCCATGGCAATGGCCTTCAGAAATGAACATCTCCTTTTACATTACTTCATGATGTGGCTAGCTTGGCAAGAAAACATTCTCTTGGATCTGATTTTTAGATCAAAAAATAAATGTTATTTTACCAGCCAACTCAACCGGTGAGTAGATTGTGAAATTTTAGAGTGTGGGCAGGCAGGCAGGTTATTCAAGTAAATTTCAAAATCAACATTAACAAGAGAGGTGAAGAGCAAATAAGACGATCACAACCAATCGTGTGTTAGAGTAGGAGGTCGTGTTCGAATAGAATCCTTGTAAAACCATTTCATTCCTAATTAATATTTTTTTCACTTGTTGGGTTTAGGTCTACTACCAAATTTCAACACCCACAAGTGAGAGAATTGTTGAAGTTAACATAATTCAATGGCTCAAGCTTTTGGGTTAATTGATGATTTAACAAATTGAAAATAAAACGAATTATATAAAAAGAAATTGTAGGCAGAAAAGGATATCTGTAATAGTCCCAATCTGTAGCACCAACTGCAATCTTGCTAAACTCGACTGCACTTGCTTCCATACCAGCAAAAATGTACCCATTGGTCTTGTCTAATAGCTTAACAAGATTTCCTACACTCTCTTTATCCTGTGAATAAGAATCTGAGCAGTAAGCCCTAGGATAGACCCAATGATACGCTAAAAGTAAGGATGGAATGGCTTGCCTGGATATCTAAGGTCGTAAAATTGACTAAACCAAAATCTTCGATTACACCACAAAGCTCCTTAGTGAGTTTTCTGCAATAAAGAGAGAATAATTCATATAAGAATAGAGATACTAGATTTACAAGATCACTGAAATAAAGAGCCATTGATGTACATTGATTCTATAGATCAAATTAATATAAAATCTGCACACCACCTACTTTAATATTATTGAAAAGAAGAATACAAGATATATATGAAAAACCCTAGTACAATGAGAAAAAACTGCTCTTATTATTTTCTAATAATAAAAAGAATACAAGAGGGGAGAATATATATAGGCTATAATAAGCCCTAACAAAAGAGGAAATAAAACTAGGGTACAATATATTACACAAATATTCTTGGGCTATAAACACTCCACTAGCCCCTAATTTCCAACAATTATAATGTTTGTACAAGTTACAAGTTACCGCCCATTAACTTTCAACATGAATGATATAAAATATCAATAAGACCTGTGTTTGACAGTTTAAAAGCACTTGTGAAGCTTTGCAAGCTAATCTATCTTCCAGAGATTGGAGACATTTGTATCACAATATATTATGCTGAGACAATATGGAATTTGCAGTCATTAATGGTAGCTTTTATTTTGGAAGGAAAAGGATTAGAGGATAGATCGATAATAAACGTATCAGTATTATTTTGAAAGACAGGGACTACAATGAGGAAACAATTAGATCAGTGCTCTAGTTAGATAAAAGATCAATGAGACTGGCAGTTAAGATAACAGTTATACTTCAATTAATCATCAATTGTAAAGTGAAAAGATCCAAAATTTGGATAAAAATGCGGCAATCAACATCAAACCTGTACTTGGCAGAGCGAGGATCTTGGTCAAGATGATGTTGTAGATATGATAAGTCTTGCACATCCGTATAGAAGTCAAGGTTAAAAGCTGTAATATTAAAAGGAATAAGCAGCAATTACAATTATCAATGTGATCAGCCTTCACCTGGCACAAACGTATACAATAAAACATACCTAGTCTTCCATAGTTCTCAATTAAATCAATCTTAGATAAGACATTAACGTGTGGGAGCTCCAGATGCAACATGGTTGATAAAGAGAGTAGCAGTGCACTTACATACTTCCCAGGGTCACTGCAAAGATGAGCATCAACTAAATGCACTGCAGTCAACTGTAGAAGAAGGAAAATCTTATTAAGATGTTTTTTATAGCATTTTGCAACAAACTAGGGCCCATTTGACAACCATTCATTTCTGATTTTCTGTTTTTATAGTTTAGGCTTGTTAACCAATAAATATATTTGTTTTGTTTTTACTTGGGAAATAAAACTACTTTTTTGGTTTTTATAATTTAAAAGGATTTTAAATATGTTCTAAGCGAGAGAGATAAGCTCATTTTCTAATGACAGAAAAGTAGAAACCCAATGTTATTAAATGGACCCTAAAAATGAAAGAAAAGTTCAAAGAAACATATTTGATCAGAAGCCTGTACCCTCAGATTCAAATTCTTAATGAGTTTCATTATAACATTCTTGGCATTAGAGTGTAGGGAAAATAATTCAACTTGTCCTGGAAAATCGAATAGGAGGTAATGATCTGCAAAAATTTAATAATATTATCAGGTGGAATCCGAAATTCTGAGCCAAGATGCTAATTAATATAGTAAACCAATGGAAATGGAAAAGTCTAGACACAAACAAAAGACCAATTAAACAAGAAATCACCTGTACTAAACTTTAAAAATTCACAATCAAATGAATAATCACATTGTAAATGTATACACTTACATTGATGAGCAGCAGACAATTATTATGAGCAAAACAAATGAAAAAAAAAAGGTGCACTTAAAGATAACTATAATCGGTAATTCAATAACATATAAATCCTCAATCTTAATGTTCATGACACACATCACAGAATCGCATATGCAAAAAGCATAATCAAAATTCGTATATAACGTCATGTACACAGATTTCCTTGATATTTTGACAAGATTTTAAGGAAGGTGGAAAATGGATTGATCAACCCAGTTGTCAGGAAAAAAAACTGATGCACTATACCAACCTTTCAAAAGAGGTGCCAATCTAGCTTGCAACCAATCTATATTTTTCTCCAGATAATCCATGCAATAAACCAAGCCTGTAAAACATATAAATATGTAATTCCAACAACTATATAAAAAATAGGAATACGTTGGTCAATAGCTCATCATATAATCACCTACTACTATGTCTACGACACTTTACAGAAATCTCTCAGCCAAAAAATTTTCAACGTCAGAGAAGGACACTGTTTCCCCTTTTTTTTATATTAATGACCAAAGGTTTTTCATACAAGACAAGATTTTCTATGGTCCGTATCATGATCTCTCATCCATAACTTATCAAGTTTTACACAAGATGTTTTATTCACCATCCATTAATTAGACTTCTAGGGAATGTGGCATAATAATCTTAGAATAAAAATAGATGAACAAAGATTTTTGTCTACCTACCTCCATTTGGACCAAGAGAATGTTCCATCATCACATCACTTAACTTGATCAGATCCTCAATGTTTACAGCACATTCATAGCTACATTTACGTCAAGGATACCTTTCACTTAAAAAGGTTAGACTCAGAGAACAACAGATTGGGAAGAAAAGCCATTAGTGAGGATACGGTAACGAGTCATTAGCAGGATCCAAGTTGATAACAGCAACCTTCCTACAAGCAAGCAAGCAAGAAGTCAAGAACGTAATTGAAAGAGAAAATACTCAAATGCCATACAATGCCCTAAGTTCAATCAATGCATTACTACGCTAATAAAGTTGGTACCTTCCGATTAGTTGCAAAAACTGAGACATGCCATTACAGTAGGTAGTCTTTCCTGAACCAGGCGGACCGATTACAACTTGCCCAAACACCATCTTCGTTTTGCAACCCCTCTACCCTAAAAGAGACCAACTTACAGAGATACGCACGAATTGAATCAGAGTGAAAAGAGAATCACAAAAGAGACCAACCTTAGAGAGATACAAATGAATTGAATCAGTAGAAAATCACAAATACAACTTCTGTAATCACGCTTTCCCGGCGAAGCCCCGCCGATATTTGTCAGGTGGATGACCCCTTTAAATAGTTTCAAAAGTACAATAATATTTCCCTAATAAATTTTCAAAACAACAATTTTTATATAAATTTTCAAAAGTAACAAACCTTAAAAATAAATTGAAAAATTAAAAAAGAAATTGAATTTTTTTTTTATAAATTTGAAAATATAGAGGACACACCTTTTTAAATAACAATGAAATTGGAAGGTCTTTTAAGTTAGAGATAAAAAGATAAATTGTTATTATATTAAAAATTAAGAATTTGATTTACCTAAAATAAAATTTAAATTTAAATTTAAATTTAAATTGAATAAAAATTAAAATTTAAACAAAATTGAAAAAAAAGAAAAGAAAATTTTGGCTGAAAGAATAATAGACACCAAAAGCGAAAAGAATAGTTTTGATAAATAGTTTACTAAATTGTAATATTAATATAAATTTTGGTTTGAAGTTAATGGAAAGAGAGACGGAAAAAAAATAAAAAAAACTGTTATTAATTATTATTATGTTTGTTCCCAAACTCTTCTTGATCAAATAACTAAAAATAATTTTTTTAATTATTTATTTTGGTTTTAATGGTGATTTAGGTTATCAAATTGCAAAAATTGATGTTTTAAAATTATTTCTACTTTTATTATTTTTTATATTTGTTTTATTGTTAATTTTTTGTAAAGACTATTAATAAAATGGATTCATAATCAACTATACTTTAATCCTATTTTTGAGATTGGTTCTTATTTGGTCACTCCAACAAAAATCACTTAGAATGAAATGATTTGGGTAAAAAATGATTTTGTCAATTACAAAACTATAGAGTTAGTTTAGCAATGAACTAATAAGTATGCTTGAATTAATGTAAAAAATGATATGTCTGAATTGTCGTGAATTCAACTTATATATATAAATAATTATTCATTTATGTCCGACCTCGCCACCTCCAATTTACATCTCTATTAAGAGACAGACCCACCTCTCGAACTATCTACAAACTAATAATTACTAACAAACATCCAATCAAATTAGCATGATAACTAAGGCAAAGTTTCAAATCTTTTGACTTTCTATTCTTAAAAGATATGTGATTTCTTTCTATTTAAAAAAAAAACATAAATACTTGTCCAAACACCACATTCCTTTTACTATCTTTTCCTCTACCCTAAAAGAGACCAACCTTAAATACAATGAAGTGAATCATTATGATATTAGAGCAAAGGAGAGATTCACAAATATGACTTCGTTCGACCTTTGTATTCAACTATCCACTCTCAAAAATCGGTACCTATGATTTCTTTTACCAAAATTGGCGCTCTCCCAACGAATCCCTTCCAACGCTAATAGTAATAGCTAGAGATCGCGATAACATTGACGAGATGTCGGAGATACATCAATTTTTAAGTAAGAAAAATAAAATAGATGTCGTGCATTTAAACATATTATATAAAAGAATTCTAATTAAAAATATCAAAATAACAAGTTTAGAGCCATAAAACATATCAAGGGAAAATGGAAGAAGAGAGCGTGAAGAAATCTAATAATAATAAAAAAAACATATTAATTAGGAAAATTGCAATGACAAACAAAAAAAACTCATAACACCTAACGAGTAATAAGATATATCTAAGTGATATAGACGGTTATTCGACATGGGTCCTATTATCATAAAAAAAAAATTGTCATTTTTGCAAACGTCCGTATTAACTATTACCATTGGGCTGAATAATGGGTTGGATTATTTTCTCAGGTCATGTCTGGGCCGTGTAAAGGTTGTATCGGAGACATGTGCGAAATTAAAAAGAAAATCTACAGGAAAGTTGACGTGTTGGAGACGTGTCAAAGGTGTGTTGCTGTCGGAAATGTGTTACATTGATACTTTGCCATCTTAAGAACGTTTATTCTTGATAGGCAAGAATCATGGTTGGATTACAAGGTTGAATGTTATGAAATATGGATTCAAAATTAATGAATAAGATATGTGAGGACGGATGAGCAATTGAATGAAAAAGTTAGGAGAGTGATTGGAATGTATTGGTTGTGCCAACGCAATCATTCCATGGCTACCCCTTCTTCTTTCCTTTTAAATATTCCTCGACCAATTTTGAAATGGTGATGTCTAAAAATCATTCCAATTTTGCTGAAAATAAATAAATATATATTTAAATTAATAAATAAAATATCTATATATTTTAAATTAATAAATAAATATTTTACATTTAACCATTGATTAAAATATTGTTGTGCAGAAATAATCTTTCTAATTTTCAAAATTTGATTTGTTTTTTAAATTATTGATGACGTGTAGATAAGAAAACAAAAGATTAAAAGAAGAGAGTGGATTTGAAAGCTTGAATTAGTTTGATAACTATTTTTTTTTTTTTTTAATTTGACTAAAAATTTAACTTGGAATTTATAAATATACAAATTCTTGTATAAAAATGAGAAGAAACATAACTTAATTTTAAAAACCAAAACCAAATAATCAATGAACCAAATGGTTAGTCTAACTATTACTCTTAAAAATACCCAACATATGAAAATGATGAGAAAGAGCCAACACAGCACCAAATGAGATCAGCAAAATGGTTGGTTTTCCTAGAATCAATAGTCTCAGAAATCAAATCAAAAGCAATACCTCTCCCTCCCCACCCATGATTAATTCTTACAAACTTGTAAACAGGGAAGGAATCTTTCAATTCCATTTCAATTATTTTTTTCACCTCTCCACACTGTCATGGTCCCATCCAAATTCCTTCACGTACCTCTCCACATCACACCCTCTACAACACAAACAAATAGGCACTTGTTACGACATAAACATAGTTTAACCAATTTAGGTGGTATAATTATTATAAGGAGTAAGCTCAACTCAAAAAAGCAATGTAACTTGGAATAGCATAATGCATGGTTTTCTACATTATCTTGTTTAAGCCAGCAACATTAGGTCTATATTCACGTCAAGGTGAATTGACTCCTTTCTTTATAGAGGATGTGTAGTATAACTTTTATACCATAATTACAAGTATGGTTAATAAAAGACAGCTTCAATGTCACTAAGTGGTATTATCTAATGACTTAGCCCCGTGACAAACTTAGTTTTTACTCTGTAACATTGAAATGATACTCGATAGATTAGGTAATTTCAATAGAAGTAATAACAATTGAATTCAAAGAACTAAGGGGGGAAAGTGGGGGAAAAAATCAAAGAGGGAGAGAGAGGGGTGGTTGGTTGGGTTGGATGCTTGCAAGTCCAGACAAATTGATTACCTTTTATGCCCTTCAACTTTAGATTTGTCTATTTGAATCTCTCTACACACACCCATATCTTTTACATCCACAGCCCAACTTCTATCTCTCTGCCCTCTTCCTTATCTCCTTCACATTGTCTTCTTCTTCCTCCTAACACCGACTCAAATTTCAACACCAAGAAACTATAGGATTCTTTTGCAATTACCATGGCTTTTGCAGGAACCACCCAGAAATGCATGGCCTGCGACAAAACTGTCTATTTAGTAGACAAACTTACTGCTGACAATCGTGTCTACCACAAAGCTTGCTTCCGCTGTCACCACTGCAATGGAACCCTCAAGGTAATCAAATCTCTGATCTGTTATGTCGTTTCACTGTAATCAGATTTCAGATCGCTAACTGGAAAGATTAATTTTGGTGGGTTGTGGTTAAAATTAAACGATTCACTGATTACAGATCTGATTTGCAGTTAAGTAATTACAATTCGTTTGAAGGAGTGCTTTACTGTCGGCCACACTTTGATCAGCTCTTTAAAAGAACTGGAAGCTTAGACAAGAGCTTTGAAGGTATTCAAAATTATGCGAAAATTTCACTTTAAGTCATTTCTCATTAGATCAAACAACCAACATTCTTATCTTGATTTTAGGAACACCAAAGATTGGAAAACCGGAGAAACCGGGTGATTCTGAGGTAGCTAATTAATTGTATCATGCTCTCTGTTATGCTCTGTTTTGTATTAATTTCAACTTAAAATACATATTTGACAGAAACCAACGGCGACTAAAGTTGCAAGTATGTTCATCGGTACTAAAGATAAGTGTCTTGGCTGTAACAAGACTGTTTATCCAACTGAGAAGGTAAATTTGAGGTGGAATAAAATTTTGTCAATGAAGAAGCTCTGTTTCGAAGTGGGTAAAATTTAATATCATTTTTAAATGTTCATTTTTTCAGGTTTCAGTGAATGGAACTTCGTACCATAAGAGCTGTTTCAAGTGCTGCCATGGCGGATGTACAATCAGCCCATCAAACTACATTGCACATGAAGGACGACTTTACTGCAAACATCACCATACCCAACTCATCAAAGAGAAAGGAAACTTAAGCCAGCTGGAAGGAAGCCATTAAAGAACCTTACACTCGTAGGCCTTGTTTTTTTTTTTTTTTTTTTTTTTTTTTTTTTTTTTTTTTGTGGTTATGTCCTCTGCTTTCTTCCTTATTTTAGTCCTGCTTTTACGCTGTTCCCTTTTTGAACTTTAGCAACCCCTCTCTTTGAAATTTGAATTGTAAAACAAAAGAAGTAATCGTGTGGGTCTCCCTCTGGTTTTTGTTTTGGTTGGTGATTCAAATAAAACTTGCAAGTAAGAGGCCAACGTATTAATTGATCATCCGTTATTTAATCACACATCAACATGCTCCAAAAGAGGCCGTTTGTTAATTTGTCCATCTCTGGACGTCACAAATTACAAGACAACAACTGTTGAAATTTCAACCTTAAACAAACATTATGTATATATTTATGATTAATAGCTTCTAATAACACTAAGATATACATAAACATTTACCGATTATACGTTATTTCTACATATGGTTTCCCAAAACTAACTAAGCTAGGCTAAGACTAAAGGGTTCTTTTTTTCCTTCATCTTTGTACATCTTGATTTGATTATCAAACATTGATACAAATGGGGTTGGAAGCATTATTGTTATTGTTATGATTATTTTTTGTTTGAGTATGGAACCTCCACGTGAAGAGGTAATCTCGAGACACGCAAGAAAGTTTGATAACATCGCAAAAGGCGGTGACGGAATTTTTCTTTCCGTCACTGTTTCCCCATTCAATCCTCACCCAACAAGAGAACCCATTTGAGGAATGAGGCACAGCCGCCGCATCGGAGAGGTGGAGCATCACTTCACCGCCGATTCTTCTACCTTTGAGCCGTTCATCTCCGGTAACCATTGAATCGAGCCACAAGCACTCTGGTTGGCCAACCATTTCCTTATAAGCAGAATTTGCCATTCTCACTCTGTTATTCGAATCCGATATAACCGCTGGCAACACCTCGGATTCAACTTCCTTTTCCACTTCATCCGGTTTCTTCGGCAGCTGTGGAGTATTATTGGAGTGGACAGGGTTTTGAGCTTCATTGATACACCCAACGCGAATGCTGGAACCAACGGGACGAACAGGGTGCGGAGTTATAACATTTGAAACAGAAACCGGACATTGAAGTTGCTGCAACAAATCCTTCTCTTGAGGAATTTCAGAGACAACAGCACTATCAACATTGAATTCCACCCCCTTCTCTTCATCAAAAGACTTAATGAAATTAATCTCAGAAACAGGGGTGGTTTCAGTTTCATCAGAAACAGAAGGAAGAAGCGGAAGCGTGACAAGATTAGAATTAGAAGAGGAATCATGAAACCCAGAATTAATAGAAGGAAGAGAAAGATGAGGAAGTAAAGAAGAAGGAAAAGGATGATGGAGGGAGAAATTAGGAGGAGGGGTAATTCTTGCTCGTTTTAAGGAGTGAGGGGAAATGGGTGGAGGACGAGATCTCTTACGAGTACGAGTGGGTCTAGCTTGCAACTGAGGCCACACATTTCGAAGAAAAGAGGAAGAGGAAGAAGAAGAAGAGGAGGAATGGGGAATGTTGTTGAGAGAGTGATCGGAGGTGGGGAATGGGGATTCGGGTTTGGGGGCAATGGGGCGGTATCTGGACATGATCTCCGCCGTCTTGTCGGTGGAGGGGAAAGGAGGGAGAGTCTTGATCATGGCGATGGGGGTAGAGGGAGGGAGGGAGGGAGGGAAGGAGGGAGGGGAGGAGGAATGGAATGGAATTGGGGGGGAAGGGTTTAAGATGGAAGGGAAACGGTGGGGAGTGGCGAATAGGGGAAGGGCAAGGGAGTGACAGGTGGAAGAGGAATGTGGGGTACGTGGAAGAAAAAAGGACATGTGGGAAAGGGAGTGGGGCCATGCAAAAGCCAACGCATAACCAATCCAAGTTTAAGTTGAAGAGGAAGAGAGAAGAGTGGGAATGTGAATTCAATGGGCAGTGCCACCAATGAGAAGAGTGGAACGCGTGTGTGGTTGGCTCGCATGCGTTGATCCATCTATCACTATTGGTTTGGTAAATTCAATAACAAAAGAAAGAAAAATACGATTATTTAGGCCATCAAGTAACAACAATTCCACAACTAAGCGTTTGTTACTGCTTTTCTTAGAAGTATTAGAAAAGGGAAGAAGAAGTAGTTTAGTAGTATTGTAATAGTTGAGAAGGTGGGTGGGGGCACGTGTGAGGGGGGAGGGGGTTGCATGCAAAGAGGATTGGAGGAATGGAGGGGGAGACGTGGCGGGCGGCGGTGTGGGGGCGTTGGAAAAGGAGCCTCATGTCGAGGGTTTAAATTAGCAATAAGTATACACATAGGAGGGTATAACTGTAAAGGTAAAAGAGAAAAGAAAAAAAAAAAAAAAAAAGCACGCAAAGCAATGAAGAAGAAACTGAAAGTGAAAACCCCTGGGTTGTGGTTGTGGTTATTGTGTTGTGTTGTGTTGGACAAGAAAAATAAAAACAATTATTTGATTTGAGAGTGTGTTTGTTTCTTCTTTATTATTCCCATTGGAGTTTGGGGACTCCCAGTTACGATTCTACCATTCATCTCTCTCTCCCCCCCTCCTACCTTTTTCACTTTTCTTTCTTTTTAAGTTTAATATTTCCCCTTAGAATTATATTATTAAGCTCCAATTGCAAAATTATTGTTCAAATTTTAATAATTAAGCCACCAAATTAAAATCGGATAAAAAAAGTTATATGAGATTGAGAATTCAAATGCTGTAAATTTCAACGATTAAAAGATAAAATCTAATTGCATCAACATTGATCACACTATTTGCTCTTTAAACTTTCATAATTTTTTCTTCTATTTTATCTTTTTATTCAAATAGTTGAACACTATTTCATTCATAATAAATAAATAAATTTCATGTCCATCACTTAGATAATTGACTAAAATTTCAAATTAACTTCAATTTTGTTTGGAAAAAATGTTTTATTTTTTTTAAGTATCATCAAGTATATCGAATGTATAAGTGTATATCAATATTGTATCGAATGAACAGTGGGGATTTATTTTTATTACTTATAAAAGTAATAAATCTAATCTCTAAGTGTACATTTTAAAACTAATTTTCATAAATCCGGAGAAAGAAAAGAAACCATTTCATAATTTTGGTGAGAAAAAAAGGCGCGCTATTCGCGAAGATACAGAGTGAAGAACAGAACAGAGTGACGAGCAACCACCAAAGCTTATCAATCATTTTTTTCATTCCTTCATCGTGGGTCGTTCAGAATTTCCAACAAATTGTCCGTCCATGGCCGGAGCTTCTCGCTTGTTTTGTTGGCGGTGCTGCAACTACCATTACCCTACGGAGCAGAGAGGAAGAAGAACTTCACTCTGTAATAGAAGAAGTACTCTGTTTTTTTATTTTTTTTCCCTTTCCAACGCGATTTTTTACAAAACCCCTCTTTAATTTCATCAAATACGAAATGGTAAAATGATTTGATTTCGGTAATCAATTTTAGAATGATGGGTTTTAAATGTAATATTATAACGGTTTCATAGTTTGTAACTGTCCGATTTTGTTCAAATTTGGGCTGTTTCTCCTTTCTCTTTATATATAGTTTCCGTAATCCTATTGTTTTTAGTGGCGGAGAAATGACTAATAAACCTGCTGAAGATCCGCTTCAACCTCACCCAGTGAAAGAGCAGCTACCCGGAATTCAGTATTGCATCAACAGTCCTCCTCCATGGCGTTTGTGTTCCTACTTATATTCATTTATTGTTATTTTGTTCGATTTTTGTTGAATCTTTCACTGATTATGTTTAGTCCTTTATCGTGAATGTAGCGGAGGCCTTTGTGTTGGGTTTTCAGCATTATGTATTGACACTTGGTTTCAGTGTTCTGATTCCTAGTTTGATTGTTCCTCAAATGGGTGGTGGCGATGTAAGACGATCTTGAATTAGGTTTTTGGAATTTTTGAAATTTCTCAACATTTCATTAGCTTATTGGGTTTTTGGAACTCAGGTTGAGAAGGCCAAAGTGATTCAAACTTTGTTATTTGTTTCGGGATTGAACACATTATTTCAGTCTTTGTTTGGGACTAGATTACCAGTTGTGGTTGTGGGT
Source organism: Cucumis melo (assembly GCF_025177605.1). Classification (NCBI taxonomy): domain Eukaryota; kingdom Viridiplantae; phylum Streptophyta; class Magnoliopsida; order Cucurbitales; family Cucurbitaceae; genus Cucumis; species Cucumis melo. The sequence continues at coordinate 1,863,495 of NC_066863.1, read as the reverse complement.
TCACATGCTTATCTTATTCCTACAATCTCCATTGTTCTCGCTAAGAGATACGCTTCCTTGACAGATCCTCAAGATGTAATACTTTGTTACTTTTCTCATTATTGTATTGGTTCTAATGCTCCTGAAGGGATCTGAAACAATAATGTTTGGCATTTACTTGTCGTATATACTTTCAGAGATTCATTCAGACTATGCAAGGAATTCAAGGAGCTCTCATAGTGGCTTCATGTTTTCAAATGGTTATGGGTTTCCTTGGCTTTTGGAGGAATACTGTGAGGTGGGTAACTCTCAACTGTTTAGTTTATGTGTTTCTCAACCATGTTGAACTTGGTTATCTTAGACGAGTACATAATTTTTTGTAATGACTTTTGGATTAGGTTTTTTAGCCCTCTTTCTGTGGTTCCCTGTGTTACTTTCACTGGACTCGGTCTGTATCATCTGGGTTTTCCAATGGTAATGCAATCGATAGCCTTTTGCTCTTCAATCTTACCTTGCCTATTGATTTTTTTCATGTTATTCATACTGTTTTTTGCTATTTTTAGCTGGCAAAATGTGTAGAAATTGGACTTCCTGGATTGATTATTATAGTTTTCATCTCACAGGTAAGTAAAATCTCATATTTTAGCCTCACTTCACGGCTTCACTTTTTGCATTTGAGGGTATCACAAATTCTTCTTGATTGGTTTTGTGGTTTTGCAGTATCTTCCTCATTTATTGAAAACAAAAAAGCCAATCTATGATCGATATTCGGTGTTATTTTCAATTGTAATCATCTGGCTATATGCACAACTCTTAACTTCAAGCACTGTTTATAATCACAAGCCCGCAACAACCCAGAAAAGTTGTCGCACTGATCAAGCTGGACTTTTGAGTACTGCTCCTTGGTAAAACTATAGCTACTGAATCAGAATGTTCCTTTCAGAATTGTTGGAGAGTTCTTATATGGTTTATATTATCTCATTTCATTGCCTGCAGGATTTACATTCCCTATCCATTTCAATGGGGAGGTCCAACTTTCAATGCTGGAGAAGCCTTTGCAATGATGGCTGCTTCTGTTGTTTCCCTCTTTGAGGTCAAGTTCTTTGACTTCATATGTATTATATCTATCTTCTTTTCCATGAGCTATTTACCTCCTAGTCATCTTAGTTCTAATAATAAGATATTTCAGAGTACCGGAACATTTTTCGCTGCATCAAGATATGGCAGTGCGACTCCAGTGCCTGCATCCATCATCAGCCGAGGTAGCGGTTGGCTGGTAAGATGTGCCATGAATGTCTAATTTGTGCTAGAATTCTTCTTTGGCGTCTAATTTGTGCTAGAATTCTTCTTTTGTTCTTTACTTTTCTTATTAGCTATGAAATCTTATTTTCTCATCAATTCTTCTTTAATTTCAGGGAGTTGGAGTTTTGCTCAATGGCATGTTTGGTTCTGTCACTGGCACTTGTGCATCTGTGTAAGATTAGGATATATTTTACTATTTCGCATGATTTAAATATGGTATGGTTGAGAATGGTTGGAATCTAAGATTTTGTCCAAAATTCTTCAACAATATCACAAGATCAAGTTGGTTGGCTATTGCTGCTTGAAATACATTTTAGCATGTGCAAACCATCAGATACAGTAAAATTGGAAGTGGGACATTATATATGACAGGAAAATGGATTGGATTGGATTCTTGGTAAAAACCAGCCTCATTTATCACATGTTGTACTGTTCTTCTCTGATGTGTTTTAAAAAGTGTAGGGAAAATGCTGGTCTATTAGCTTTAACAAGAGTTGGTAGCAGAAGGGTCATCCAAATATCAGCTGGCTTCATGATTTTCTTCTCTGTATTTGGTAGGCTAGCATGATTGTGACTAAATATTGATATATAATTTTTTAGCCTTGGAGTTACTCTACTTTGCCTTCCTTTTTGCCTAACAAATTTGACTCCAATATCAGGGAAATTTGGAGCACTTTTTGCCTCAATTCCTCTTCCAATTATTGCTGCCTTGTATTGTGTCTTTTTCGGCTATGTCTGTACGTACTCCCATCTCTCTAACCATATGTGAAATCTGATTCTAAAATTAACAAGACTAGCTACATGGTTTGCAATTTGTCAACGGTTCATATCTTTCTAGGGTTATTTTGCCTCATTATAATCCGAGTGTTATTTTTTCTTTTAATTATCAATGAAAAGTGTTGTTTCCACTTTTCAAAAAATGATTGTTGAAGATTAGACACCGCTGACATTGATGTAATTTCCTACAGCCTCTTCTGGGCTTGGTTTTCTCCAATTCTGTAACTTGAACAGTTTCAGAACAAAATTCATCTTGGGCACCTCCTTCTTTTTGGGTTTGTCAATACCACAATACTTCAGAGAATATTATCACCAAGATTTGAATCCATCAGAGCACATTTACTCTGGCCAGGGATGGGTAAGCAAGCTGGAAGACACAAAACAAAGAATCAACTATTTGAATATTTTAACTTCATTCTGTTCGTCTATTGAATGCTTGTTCTTATTCTCATTGCAGTTTAATGATGTGATCATCGTGATCTTCATATCTCACGCAACAATAGCATCTCTGGTTGCTCTAATTTTGGATTGCACACTTTTTCGAGAAAACGATGCAACTCGGAAAGACAGTGGGTTACATTGGTGGGAAAAGTTTTGCTTATACAGTTTAGATGTAAGAAATGATGAATTCTATGCATTGCCATTCTGCTTGAATAAGCTATTCCCATCGGTATAAGGCCTTGGATTGTACTACTAGGAAGTTAATATTTTTTCATTCAAAATTAACAAAAGAAATTTGGAGATCAGTGGAAGATTTAGTTCATTATCAACTGAGTTATTGTATTCCCTATCAACTTCATTTGCAAAGCTTGGATTTTCTGCAACTATTAAATCAATCCAATCCATAACAACACAACTTCCAAGAAAGAAGCTTTCCAAAATTCAAAACCAACTTTCTGATTTTGGAGCTATGATTAAGAAAATGACAGATGAATGGAGATTTAACTCTACTAATCTAACAAAGCATTAATGGATTCCATTATTAGCAGCAAGGACTTTTTAACATCAAGTAATTAATGCAAAAGCAAAAAAAGGGATGTTTGACTTTAACTAAGCTAACACATACGGATGTCGGATTGTTTGTCTTTGCCTTGAAAGGGAAAGAAAGGAATGGAAGTATGTGAAGGAAAGAATCTTTGAAAAGGTGAAATAATGAGAAGAAATGGTGATTTAGAAGGCAACTGGCCAATGTTTGACCTTTACTTTTCTCCCATTGCTTTTAGGGACCATCTTCTTTGCAACCAAAGTCCATACTTCTCTTAACCTTTAAAATCTCAATAGCAAGAATTTGGTGGGGTTTTGGGTGACTCTATAACACTCAGACCACTCACCTGCAAGGCCGTTTTGCTTGTCATGGGAACTAAACTGTGACACATAACAGAGAGAGAGAAGGAGAAGAAGGATTATGAAAATGGATGAGATTTTTCAGTCAGCATAAACATGGTCCAATGGAAAACGGTGACCAAAATCGATCTCCAATGCAAGAGAGTTCAACGACAAAAAAGGAGTCAATAATTTGGCAATGAGAGGCTTCCACTCGTGGGGACTGCAGAATCTTAGCTTTTTGAGCGATTTTTCAATAAAGACGAAACCTTTTGGCTTTTCAGAAGATATATAAATGAGATTGGAGGCTTAAAAGAGAAGTATAAACAAATAGCAAATGCAGTAAATTCCTTCAAAAAAGTGAACTCCATAACATTTCAAGCTCTCCATTGTACCGTTCCTAACCCAGTGAAGAAGTAGAAGAAGAAACCAAGGCGATAGGATAAGACAAAACAGGAATTTGTTAACTGGGATTTGCAAGATACATAATTATACGGTTGTCTGTCGGTTGTTTAACAATAAATAGAAGTCTAAATTCTACTTTAACATTCAATATCAAACAGCTGGTAAAAAACAAGAAAGATAAGAGAAAACAAAGGATACCCAGAAGAGGATAATATGAAAAAGGGAATTGTTTTTATCATCTTCTTTTCCTGATTGAGAGAAAAAAGGCAGCAATGATGGGTCAACAAAGTGAGATATAAAGGAACTGATGAAGAATAGTCAAAGAAAAGGTAAAACCCCAAGCTTAATCAAAAGCACTTAAGCTTAATAAAAAGGAAAAATGAAAGGTGAGTTTGTTCCAAAGTAGGGTTGAATTTTAATAGAAATGACAGCACCACCATTGTACACATTTGCAGGGGGGCCTACTGTTGTTGCACATCCAAACGTTTGTCGCTTTTGATATCATCATTGTTGTTGATTTGCCCATTGTTCTTGCCAACTGGCATCTCTGATGTGTCCACAAACAGATAAAGAAAGGAAAGGCCAAAAGATAAAACGAGGGATAAACTAAGTCCAGGATTTTAAGTGTCATTGTTTTGATCCCTTTTTCCCCTTCAATAGAAATCCCACAACTCAGAGAAATTGGACAGGGACTTTTTCTTTTCTTTTTTTTTATAAACATTTCAATCTTCATAATCTCTTCTATTACCTGAAACCAAAAATTCCCTCAAAACTTAACCACTTTATTGCCACCATGAATGATTGGTCTGCTACACATTATTGCAGTGGAAGTGAATCAGGTTGGACTATGTACTTAGACCAATCCTATACTTCAGACCACCGTTTCAACGGCGGCAGTGGCGGCAGTGAAAATTATAAGGCAAAAGAAGCAAAAGCGAGAACAGAGGAGGAGGAGGATGAAGAAGAGGATTTATCAATGGTGTCTGATGCTTCTTCAGGTCCACCGCATTACATTGAAGACAATGAAGAATTGTTTTACAACAATGGGTATTCTTCTTATGCCATTTCAGCTTCAGAATTAGAGAGAAAGAAGAGCCAAAAAGGCAAACGAAATGGGAGAAATCAGCAACATTCTTACCTTGATGATACTGCTAGCTCCCCTGTTTATGGCTACACCAAAGCAAATGTAAAAGAGCAGTTCCATCATATTCTTCTTTTTAAATTCAAGAAAATATATATCGTTCTTATGTTCGTTGAATGTTTATTGTGCAGAAAATCAATACAGCAACAAGCAACAAAGCTTTGGAGGAGAATCCAGTTGATTTTTCACAGGGATTCTCAGCAACCCATTTTAAGGTAAATTCATGATCATCTTCTTCTTCATTTCTAATTCAGTAATTTGGGAGATCATAAAATTAACCAAAAATTGAAACTTTTAAAAACAGAGAAAATCTGCATTGAGGAAACACCTGGGCTTTTATCGCTCGGAAAAATCAGCACCGGAAGAATGAGGCTATAAGCGATTCCGCCGCAACTTCCAACCTTATTTTTTTGGGGACGTCAAGTAAATGATAACGACATGTTGTTATTATATATATCAGAGGGATATTGTTCCTTTTGTTATTATTATTATTGTTTCCAATTTAATTTTCCCCACGAATGTTTTCGGCTCTGTGCCCTTCTCTTTTCCACGTTCTTGTCAATGCAATGGGAAACAGGAAACGCTAAAAATGGACCAAAAGATAGTGAGAAAAAAAGTTTATAGCATATATCTTAGATCCTAGCTACTATAAACAGAAAATCCCACTCAATGAATATATCAAAATTTTGTATTATTATTATTATTATTATTATTTTAGTACAAATATGAGAGTGGAGATTTAAATCATCAAGTTTCAAAGAAAAAAGAAAAAGATAGATGTTATGCTCATTAGATTAAAAAATCTTTTTTCAACTATAAAAAGCAAGTCATCCTAATTTCAACAATTTCCCTCCTATTTACTATTGGCTTTGATAAATTTGAATTTCAAACACTTCACACAAAATTATAAATATTATTTTTTATATATATACACTCGTGAGCGTCCCTCAAACACTTCACGCAAAAACTAGAAAATTAATTCTAAAGTGGTAGATTCTGTCTTGTAGTTATGAAATTATAAATATTAATTAAAGAGAAAAATAAGAAGGGAAGTGGCTAGAAAACAAGGGAGGTGGCACCATATTTCCCACAAATAGAGAAAGGAATAAAGAAAGAAAAGGAGATGATTGAGCAATTATAACCAATAAAAAGGGCCACAACTCAAAAGAGAAACTTTAGTTTGAGGGCAATGGAAGAAGACAGGCTAGCCAGCCTGCTTAAGTGACCAAACAACATTTGATAATTGAAGAGAAAATGGGAAAGAAAAAAGCAAAATGAATTCGAAAGAGACAAAGGTGTTGGAAGGAAGTCGAAAACGAAGCTTCATTTCAATTCAAAACAGAAACGGACAACAAATAAAACAACCCCACCACTCTTTCGGACAGCTACCGACTAGGAGGAATATGATCCATTAAATGAAACAGCTGCAATTATTGATTTCTGTTTTCTTTTTCTTTCTTCTTTCTTTTCTATAATAATATTAAAACAAAAATTGTTCCCACATCTTGGAAAAAAAGATATGGATTCTAGGTAACAGACCAACTCTTTTCCTCATTCTTCGTTGATTGTTTACATTAGCAAACCCTTCAAATTCCATATAAATGGAGAAAAACAATCTAAGATGTGATATTACACTGTACAGAGAGAAGAAAAGCAATGTTAATGTGCAATTTTATCTAAAATAAGTTTCAAAGCTCTGTACCTTTGTCCAGGAGTCTTTAATTGAATAGGGGCCAATTGGACCATTGCAAGCTTCTTGGGCCAAGAGCTATGGTCACACATGAACAGTTGGTTTCACTTATTGGGAATTACATTTCTGCATAATATCGTTCTCACCACACTACCATTTCAGCTTAAATGTTAAACAAACACAATTAATACTTTTCGCGGGAACATCAAGAATTTATATGTGCTTAGCTGTAATTGTTAGTACACAAGAAATCAGCAGCATGTAGCATTAGGACTTTCACCTGCCTGACTGAGACTGCAAGCAAGCCAGATCAATTTTCCATTGAAACTCCACACTAGTATATATTATTATAAAAGATAAAACCTGGAAAGTTGTATTAATGCTCCACCAACTGTTCTTCATACTGAATTAGCATCTGCACTACTAATAGTAATAACACAAGTATGACACACTGTTTTGATTGGGGTATTTTTTTTCTACTATTATTATTTGTTAGGAAAGGGGAGGGGAGGGGGTATTCAAGAGCTTTGTAGACTAAAAGAACTACTTTTAAGTTCAAGAAAAAAATTCAATAATACAATACAACACTGCTGCTTTAGACGCTCAGATTACCCCTCTCCCGAACAAAATTGTAGAAATCGAAGAGATGTCATAGAAAGAATGGTGGATTCCAACATTCAAAAAAAACCTAGAAAACTCCTTTAATATGAAGACTTAAGTCCCATATATATGTCTGTGCACAGGTGCGGTATCGAAAGTGTTGGCCACTTCTAACCATGGTTTTTCTATAATCAATAGCGAAGTTTTGGAGAGGTGTCCAATAAGTAAAACAGGATCTCTAAAAGGAAAAATTTCAAAATTCTTTCTACCGTGTGGTTTACCCTCTATTTGGCAGTCTCTTAACTTACGTTTCAATTTCTCATTTATTGGAGTACCCCATAAACTCTTCACCGTTGAATCTTGTCCACTTATCATGACATATTCATCATCTTGATCCACTGACATCTTGAAGTCAATCAAGCACATTGCCCTACAAATTAAAAGAGATTTTTTCAGTCCAGCTTCAAAAATTTATAGTAAAGGGAATGCTAGATCAAACAGAACTAAACATGAGCAAAGCGCCAAGATTTCCTAACAAGAAATACAGATCAATAATTCTAGAACCAACAAATGACGAGAACATGCTAAAGAGTGAAATGTGTTTTCAAGACCCACAAGGACAATGATTGATATCAGAAATATTAGGAAGGATAATGAATAACCACATCATCAAACAAATTTCAGCAAGCTGTGAATCAGCACATGCTCACAACTAACTGCCAGCCGGAAAAACGAGCTAGTAATGAAAACCCACACTAAAAAGGAAAAAAAGAAAATGACTTGCAAGTTGCAAGAATGAAAGTATCCGTAGTAGTTTAGACTTAGAGCACCACACTTCTTTCAACATGCTGCCGGGGTATATAATAATAATGGCATCAAAATTGGTCACAGTAAACTAAAGTACATCTATAGCACTTTGCGATATACAAATTCAAAGAAACAATTTTATTGAGGATGAGAATGGCTTAGTCATAACGTAATATCATGAAATGCACGGTCACGAGAACAAGGATTTGATAACATCATAGTATATACCCAAGTACAGTACCCATTCCTGGAAAGTCCAGAAAGGATACAAAAGAACCAAAAGCTCAATAACGTAGTAACTAACCACATGACCGTGGAAGTCTTATCAATTTCTATTCAATAAACCAAATTTCAATCTTAGAAGGGAATAGTTGTTCAAGTACATTTCACTTCAGCACATAAAACAGAAATGTAGAGCAATACCTGGAACTATACACAATAACAGGCAACGAAGTGGCAGATGGTGGGAAAGAGAGACCAATAACCTCCCCTGGAAATTCTTGGAATCTCTTAGGGAGAGCTTGTGTATGTCGCATTGACCAGTCTCCTAATTGTTTGGCCTCAACATCAAAGGCATAAACCTGATTTGAAGAAGTAGTGACTACGAGCACATTGTTGTTCCATTGAGGAAAGCCTCCAGCTGTAATCGAGGCACCATCTAGTCTTGAAATGAACCAGTGTTGCCTGTTACAAGAGAACAATAGCTCATGCATAACTTTCTTGGAAACTATAATAATGTAGAAAGGGCAAAGATAAGCTGTGATTATGATGAAACAATATATCAACACAAGATAACAAACCTCATAATCTCCATATTAAATACGTATATATCTCCAAAGCAGTTGACTGCAGCTAACCACTGCCCATCTGAACTTGTAAATATTTTTGTTATAGGAGGTTCAGTGGGTGGCAATGTATCATCCTGCAGCTCCCGGAAAGGCGTAAAACTATGTAAAACTTCCAAACTACCCACATCAACAACCTGTTGCCAAAAGAAAATACATTCATACAGATCAGGCACTGTATCATAGATAAAGAAGTCAAGTCTAAGCAAGCACAATTTCAAGCATATCAGAAGGTGAAGCTGGAGGGTGAATGCATTTTATAAAAAATACAGAAAACTAAACTCAATGACATTGTACCAGTAAAGCAACTTACATATATCCTTTTATCATGTCCTGCTATGATTAGTCGGGAAGAATCAAAACTGAAGACCATAGAATGGGCAAATGGTAGCTCATTTGGAAGTTTTCTTCTACCAACAGTCCAAGAACCTTTGCTTCCTCCAGATTTCTTCAGTTCAAATAAGTTGGGCTTGGTATGATCAGAATATGCAAATAGCTTCCCGGAGTTAGAAATGGTACTGCAGATAATCTTTCGAGATGCCTTGCTCTTAACTCGAACCAATAAATCTGCCCTTGTATGTCCCTTAGAAGGGCCACAGGCCTTATCTCCAAAGGAACCACTTTTTGGGCGAATACACAGGATGTCCAGAGAATGGGCACCCTGAACAAGTAATAACGGTGCTTGGTTAAAAACTGTATTAAGTACAAGTTGCATAGGTACCCTTTGAGGCGCAGGACAAATATCATGGGGAGAAAATTTGGTAAATTCCAGAGCAGAGTATGCAAACAGCTTCGTATCATCACCGCCAGACATTAGCATTGGAACTCCCAGATGGGCCCACTTACGATAGCTAAAATCATTAGGTTTCTTCTTATGACGGATTCTTTTTACAACATCATCTTGCAACGGCTCTGCCAATAAGAAAAGTAAAATTTAAAAAGTCAAGAAAACAAAAAGGCCCATACAAAAACAAAAACGAATAACGAATAAATTCAATCTTGATTATAAACTTAAGCTTTAACCCGAGTTCTCCCCCAGATACATCTGATGAAAAAAACTCAACTTTCGTATTGACAAAAATAACAGTGAACAATAACTAACAAAAGTACCTTCTCGACAAATTGGTACTGCAACAGTCAAAGCCCTGATATCGTGAGTATGAGCCCTCACATGACCAACATAAATCCATTTCTTCATCATTTCAGAAGAACACTTGTCTTCACTAGACCCAACATTCTCGTTAGAGAGCTTATAGAGGATAACCTATAGACAAAATATATTCACAAAAGACAAGCATTATGGAATTTGATTAACCATATAGATAGATCATGCAAAAACTAACTTCATTCCTAAGCAACTAAGTCTGTAATTTAGGTCAACCATGACTCCATATATTGGTTAGGACAATGTGATGACTTGTACAATTCGAAGGCATTATTCTAAACAAGTTTGAATTTAACCAAAAGCTACAATAAGGAAGCCAAATTTAGACAAGCTATCAACTGATAAGCCATAAAAATAGTTAAGTAACAAACTAACCGTTCCTTGTTCACACAAACAAATTTCAACAGCTCATAAAACTACAACACAACTACTGAAACCTACAGGCTTCCACAATATACAGAAGTTATGAAATCCTTTAGCAACATGAACTACCTACATGATCAACCTCTAAGAGTTTTAAATTTCAACTCTAAGCACACGGTCTCATTGGCCCTCATCTCCCAGTCACAATCACAGTAACAAGCTACAGGGTAGACCATATCTTGGGGCATAAATATTTCATTTCTTTTGTTCAATAATCTGAAAACTCGAGAATAAAGAAAAGAATTTGTGATAAAGACATGAGAGCTAGGTGGTGTACATGCATGAAAATGTACACAAGGGCTATCATGACTGAGGAACATGCATGAGTTGTACAAAAGCACAAATATGAAACCATAAGAATGACCAAAATCAGTACCTGACCATCAGAGCCAGCAGAATATACTCGATTGTGATTAGGGGTAGCTGCAAGTGCGTTCACATCACCCTTATGTAGGGTGTGTGCTTGCAAAAGAGTTCCATGATTACTGTCCCAAAACTGGACACTGCCAGTACTATCTGCACTGACGAGGGTACCACACCTGCAGTTACAAGAAATACCAAATGCCTTCAGAACAGAAAAGAATAATTATTAATGGTAGAAAATAATCACCTAACAACTATGTGATCACAAGAGGTACGTGATTCATTACCTAAGGGAAAGCAATGACCATACACAAAGTTCTGGTCCACTGCCCAAACCTCCAAGTCCTGCAGTAATCCTATAGATCTCATGCCCGAGACTAGCATTCCAGCATCGAATAAACCTGACAGTAGTATATATGGAAAAAAAGGTGTGGGGAAAGCAGAGTGAGGAACGCACAAACGTGGGGTAACTGTAATTTAGCAACGAAATTGGAGAAGATTATGTTCATAGTAATTAGTACATTATATAGATTTTCATTGCAAGTAACAATTGGTGGTACATGTACATACCCATCACTGCTCCCTGAAAATATACGTTCTGCATCGTTACTCCATGTTACACTTAAAACCCTGCCTGTGGTTAGCAGCAAGACAAATAGTGTTTAATTATCCAGCTAATGGCAAAATAAAAAAATGGCATATCAGCAACATATCTAGGAATAGATTCTCACCACTGACCCTAGACAACGATCTTTTGTAAATAAACTCTTCTTCGTCACCTATATTGTAAATACGCACACAACCATCATCACAAGCAATTGCTAGAGAGGTATGGCTAGATTGGACATGAAGCTCAGATAAATCAGAATCATCTTCACTCTCACTACAATCTTGACAATCACTTTCATCCTCAGTTACGTGCCCATTTTCAGTGTCTTGTGGCTTTACCTCCTCCCTGTGAACCTCACGACTACTAAAGGATGCTGCAGCAATTTGCCAGATGGAGACACCAATTGACTCTAACACAGACTGCAAAAACAATAACCATCAATCAAAAACAAACTTCTTAGGATAACGACAAAGCAAAGGGTTGCTTCTCAAACTATATACAGTACTCCACAAAGACCCAAAGTCACATTGAGATATGTTACTAACCGCAAATTTCACCATTCTGGCAATAATTTTCGTACCAATATTCAAATATCTTCAGTGAATTTAAATCCTACACTCATTGTGTTTCAGATAGCATTTAAAGAAGAATGAATATTACATAAACGTCACTGCAACATTTAAATGGACATAGATGCTTTGTTGAACATTAGAAACAACACATTAACCCATTAACGTGAAGTCCGGAAGACTAGGACAAATGAACAGAATTTCTTTGAGGAAACAAGAGTGTATACCTTCTGCGTTAAATCAAACAAATCCCACTCCGAAATTGAACCATCAATGCTGGATGAAAATAAACGACCAGAAGGCCTATCTTTTGAACCGGCAGAACACCAAACAAGTGATGAAACCCTAGAAGTAGGGTCTCCACTAATGGTCTGCATAAAAAGCACAATTGAATCAGACTTCAAAATCAGTTAGTTGAACCAAGAATCCAATAAAGAATAGTGCGACCATACCAACTGACAGTGCCACCCAACAGAACCAGGAGAGACCAGCCAAATCTCAAGCGAGCCGTCTTCTCGGGCAGCTGCCACCTGAGAATCATCGGCACTGGAGGCTAACGCAACTACAGGAGAGGGCTTCCATTCAATTGAAGAATTCCGATAAAATTCAATCATTTTTTCTTCCCAACAAAAATAAAAACTAAAAAAAAGTTAGTAGATTGGTGTCTGAACCGACCAAGTAAGAACTTGGCGGAGGAAATAGGGCATCGAAAGGGAGGCAAGGGGAAGGAAATCGATGAGGAAGAGGAAGAGGAAGACGAAGTGGCGTCTAGGTTTAAGGGTTTAAGAGTATATATCACCGGTTCATGTTTCTGGTTCTTTCCCACTTCAATGAACCGGGTTTTATATTATTGTATTCTTCATACAAAAATAATAATCTATCTTCCTAAAATAAATACTTTTATTTGAACTTTAAACCTTTTTCCTTAATAGAGTTGTTCAATAAACTCCAAATACTCTATAATTTTCACAATTTCACATTTCCACTTATTTCACGTGGAAACTTTGTAAAATTTTGAGAGGTCTTCAGACCATTTTAAACCCTAATCTTCCGTTTGTTTTTCTGTAAGCCTTCGTACCTTATGTTCCCTTTAGGCGATTTCATCCCTTCAGCATTCGTTCAGCGTTCCTTCTTCACACCATTTTGAACCCTAATCTTCGGTTTGTTCTTTGCAACCCTTCATACCTTATGTTCCCTTGAGGTGAATTCGTCCCTTCAGCATTCGTTCAGCGTTCTTTTGTCCCTTAAGCATTCAATTGATCGGGGAATAAAGTTGGTTTTGCAAAGCCATTAAAAATTAATTCAAAACATTTAAAAATAATTAACTAAAAACAATTATTGTAAATATTATTAAATCGGGAAGATTTTAGGAGAATGATAAACTTCAATTTAAGTTGATTTTGGGAAGCGAAATAAAAATAAATTCAAAATGTGTGAAAGAAATAAAGTGAAAACTGTTATACTAAATTATCATTAAACAATCACGATTTTAGGAGAATGAATGAGCCGAAAATTCAAATGATTATCTTTAGAATCATTTTAGGATAAGGTATGATATTTGAATTCAAAATAACTATTTGAGTTTAGCCTCATTTTAAGGATAATAAGTCTCAAATATGTATTATGTATTATTTGTAAAATTATTATTATGTATGAAATTTATTGTTATTTTGCCATTATTTTAGGTATATGAGATAAAATTTGAATTCAAATTGACAATTTTAAGAAGGATATAAAATCTAAATTTAATTTTATATTAAAAATATGTATTATGTATTATGTGTTATGATATTGTTTAATAAAGTTTTGATAAATACTATGAAATATAAAGAATTCGAAGGTATTGAATTTGTATTTGCTATTATTATGTATTATTTTAGTGGTATTATCTAAAATTTAAATTCAAATCGTTTATGAATTATAAAAATATAAAAAAAATTGTTAATTAATTGATTTAAATCTTAATAATTCGTAAATTTAGTTGAAACATTCTTTTAGAGATATTGGTAGGGTATATTTATTTCAATTAATTGGTATTATTTTAGGGGAGGATCTAAAATTTGTAATAAATAGTTTGGAATATAAAGGGTATGTGAATTTATCTCTGCCATTATCTTATTATCTTAGGGATATGATCTAAAGTTCGGATTCAAATTTTAATTGATCATGTATATTTATGAATTATCAAACTAAATTGTTAGTTAATTGTTTGAAATATAAACAATCTGGAAATCTGGAGAAAATATTTGCATTATTTTGGAGGTTGTTGGTGCAATATTCTTTAGTAAAGAATAGCCGATTTAGTTAAGATTTATCAAATCTAAATCTTGTTTGAAAAATATACTGTCTTTGCGACTCTGTGATATTCTGCTTCATTTTTTGAAATATTGAAACACATTGTATATGAAATAAATGGATTATCGTATATTATGACTATAATGAAAATAAACGTGTATTAACGTTACCGAAAACACATCTCAAAATAATTAACTGACTATGTATATAATTAAATATTATTATGCTAAAATATTATTAATTTGACAATATTTAATTTTCAGCACAATTGTAGGACAATTACATAATCAATTTGAATAATTATCTTAAATTATTATTTCATAAATAATGCAATAGAAGTCGTAGGTCATCTTTAGAATATAGTTTGTTATTTTTAGCATTTGAATCATCCCAATCAATTAATTATATGTAGCATCATTTTAGGGATAACGTATAAAATTTGAATTCAAAATAACAATAGTGATTATATATTATTTATGAAATTATCGTTAAATCAACATAATTTTGGGAAGAATATGTTGTAAATGAAGTTTGTTATTTTTGCATTAGATCATATAATTCAAATTTAAATTTGGTATTTTTGTTATAAATTTAGGGATTCAAACTAATGCGTAAAATTTAGATTTAAAAGTAATGTTAACATTTTGTATTAAAACTAACATCGTGAGGTGAGATATATATTAGAAATATATCGAATATTATTATGCATTATTTAAGCTCAAAACTCAAAAGGTTAATAAATATCAAATATGTATTATGCAATACTTTTGTCTATATTTTAATAAATATTTTGAAGAATTAAAAAATACAAATGGTTCAATTTATCTTTGGACTTATTTTAGGGATACGAGGTAAAGTTTGAATTCAAATTGAAAATTTTATCAAGTTTAGGGGATGATATAAAATGTAGATTGAATTTGTTATTAAAAGTGTGTAACATGTATTATTTAATAAATTTTTGATAAATAATATGAAATATAAAAAATGGTGAATTAATTAAAGAGTGAGGAGTCGGAAGAATATGCAAGAGATTTAAGTTTTGAAGAAAAAGAACAAAACTTAGTTTTTAATTTAGGTTTATTTAATTAAAATGTGTTAATTATATTTCATTTCCATGTTTGCATGAAAGATTTATAAAATAAATTAGCAAGATTTACTAATTATTTATCGTTTTAATTAATAAAAGATGAATCTAGAAGTTAGTCATTCAAATATAGAAAGTCAAGCCATTATTCCGTTAAAGAGTTAACTGAATTTTAACAATAAGAAAGAACCACAGACATAAATATTGAAATTTACTTCATGAAACTTCGTTAACACACAAAGGAAACATTAGTGTCTAAAATTGTAATCCTTGGTGGCAGCAAACTTTGAAAATTTAAGTAGAAATAGATATTCTTGGATACTTATGAATATGAAGTTCACAAGGATTCTCCCACTATCCATCTCTTAAAAAATATGCTAAATTCTTCTCGTGAATATTCTGGTGTATGTCCTCCACCCTACAAATTTTACGAAAAAATAGCAAACAAAATCCGTCATTCGTTATACAACTAATTGCTAAAATCATTATTTTCTCCAGAACTTAGGGTTAAAAAAAAGTTCGATTCAAAACAAATATTTTTCTTACTTTTACAGTTACAAATGTCATATTGTTTGCAAAACTTCTCGTGTACCTGCACGCAAAAAAGTTGCTACTAAGTTTTTTCAAAATTTAAATTATCATACATTATAATACAAATAATAATTACCCGCCAACTTCATCCTCGATGAACCAAGGCCTCCAATCATCTACTATAGAATAATTTAAAGCTTTGATCCATGCTTGAGTTTCCATATGCGCCACTCCCATATCATGATCTCCGCTATATTCAAAACCACCATATTACACAATAATTTATTAGAATATAGTAATTATAACATCGTATCATATTTAACATACAATTATGTATTACCTATAGATTAATGATCGATAACCTTTAGAACTAAGGTTCACGTGATAAGGAAAAACACTGGTCAACTCATAATTGTAATGGTCATTGTCACGACATCTAATCCATTCTTCGATACTTCCCTGATAAAAACAAATAATTACTTTTGGTACTCCTTTTTTTTAATTTCCTAAAATAATTTAACCATCCTCTTGAAATATTTTGTTATTGTACCTCATGTATATGAAGTGCTTTTTGAACTTGGTCATTGTTGGCCCAATAGTAAGCAAGTAGGTAATCATATTGCTGTTTAAACCAACGAGAACATCATATTTGTGAATCTTCTCAATAAAGGAATAAGTTGTCCTTAATCATTATATAAGTGAAATAATTAAGAACTGACGTGTTTAATTATTTCATAAAGTAATATAAAACGGTACAAAATTAACATATTTTATGATAAGGAGAAGAGAAATTACACGACATTTTCGGATGACAGAAATGCTCTTGAGAGATCTTCGATTGGATATCATTTTTGGTTCTTCGAAAGATGGGCATTTGGGCCATAATATACATCCTACTCCAACCGCAGAAGTACACTTAAAAGAAAAGACAAATTGGAAATAATAATTAATGTTCATAAAAAAATAAGCGAGCGTCAAAACAATACATAGTTATCATGATAATCATTGGTATACAAATTACCTTTGTATATGTATCGTAATGTTTTAAGCACTCCACATTGTTAGGATCGATGTTTACATATTCTCCTTGACAACTACTTTCCAACGACTGTAAATGACGAATTAGTTGAAGGTCTCCTTGTCGATTTGATGTGTAATTTTTCTTTAATATATTTTGTTTGTTTCATTACCTCATACAATTCATCTGAGATGAGGGCCATCTTATGAGCAAATGGAATTTCAAAATTTTTATTTGCATTAGGAGTAGTGATAGGATTCCCCAATATGTATCCCTAACATGAAAACAAAAACTACCTATTAATATACTAACTTATCAAATAGTAAAGATAAGTGTACTAATTGATGAAATCACTAACCTGGAAATTTATAAATGAAAAAATATGTTTGTAAGTTCCTGTCACCTTAAATGAATTAGGAATAAACATAGCAATTTATCTAATTCTATCGTTACTTTTATCAACAAAAAATAAGATTATATACCTTCTAACATTGCAAGAGCAACCACCGGAACAATCATACCAGCATAAGAATTTCCAGCAACATAAAATGGATTAGATATAAATTCTGGATGATCGTCGAACCACTACAAATTCCAATTCATTAAACATTTTATTAATTACTCACAAAAGGAAATACCAAGAAAAAGAAGAATGCATGTATGTATATATTACCTTTTTCAGAAATTGAAGGCAATGTTGAGCTTGTTCGTGATCTCCTGATTTATGATTTTTTGAGGTTTTAGCATACGAAAAACCCGTGCCCGCCGGTAAATCTAGATATATTATACTGGAGTTCTATTGATCATGACATTCACCATGTATGATTGAAGATAATTAGTAGTATAGAATTAAAGTAGTAAATATATATATATAAAAGAATGACACAAGAAAGTGTGCAGAGAAGAGTAGTAATTAATTATATTGTTCACCTGAGTCCATGAGTAAGGGTTTATGAGTACTTGAGGAAGGCTCCCCTCCTTCAGCTCTCCCTCAAAATTGATTGGACCTTTACATATATATCAATAAATCAGAGATTAATAATAATCACACAATTAAACTTATATTATTTTTGCTCATATCATATGTTTAAAATCAAATTTTGGCATTTTTAAAATGTTATAAATTAAGAGTATTTTCAAATTATTTTTCTGTACATTTATTCTAACTATTCATTATCTTTTAAAATATAAAATTAATAATATAAGTTATGGTAGTATTTGACCAATAATTATATTTTTCATATTTTTATAAAAGTTTTACATAATTTTGAAATTAAGAGAGAACTTCATCTCATGATTTTTGTTACTTCTACTTGGAATTAATATTTTTCTGTTAATTATAATTAATGATAAAAACGTTTTAAAATTAATTTCTATAAAAAAGTGGATACAACTTTTTATGTTCCTATTATTATTATTATTATTATTAAAGTTGACGGTTAAATTTGTAACATGTAAGTTTAAGATGTTAAGGAATGGAATTTGAATTGTGCAAACAAATCAAATTCAAAGATACATTCAAAAGATGACACAATTGTCTCTTTAATGAATAAATTTATTTTTCACTCATTACGATGTGAATATAAAAAGAATATAATATAAAAACATTGAAATAATTGTTTCAAGTTTATAAAGTTAAGTTAAAACTATAATTTTTTCAGGTGTGATTTTTACATGTATCGTACGTGTTGTTTACTAGTATATATATAAAGCAAACTAAAAACTTTTAAAGATATCCATAAACCACTTGCTATTCATTTAAAATTACATTAATTACTTTAAAAAAAAATGTTAATTTAATTACTAACTTTTCTCATTGTAACTACAATTTACAATGATATTCATTATACCCATTTTTAATTTAATTACAATCGTCTAATCATGATAATAAATAAAGTGATCATAAAGTGAGAATCCTACAAAATTGCATTTAATTTAAATAATTCCACTATTTTCACTCAATTTCAATTATAATTAAAGAGTTACACTCTTTAATAACATCCTATATAGTTTTATTGATTCTAATGTTATGTTTAAAATTTTTTAAAATAAAATTTAAAATAATTATTCAATTTAATTAAATGCATCAAAATAATATTTAATTTACATTAATCTTTATTAAATTTCAGAACAAATCTAATGAATAGCATCTTATCTAGATTATCTGAGGAAAATTGTCCTGGCTGATAAAAAGACAAAACAATTTACTCAAAAGAAAATTTAAATGATACAATTCGATAAATTTAGTGGATTTTTCTATATTTGTTTGTTTTCTAAAAATATCTTATTATTCAAAACTACTTTATATATTTAAAAAAAAAAAAAAAAAAAGCACACATGCATGGCACGTGGTAAAAGTCATATAAAAAGTAATTAAAGTAAGTCATTATCATTATTGAATGTCTGTACTAAACTAAATTTGTCTAAATTAATTTACAAGTTAATTTAAGTTTTTTTTTTTTTTTTTTTTTTTTTTTGCTATAGATTATTTATAAGTTATTAGAGAATTAACTAATAATGTATGTTAAAAATGGTAATAATTTGATTCATTTAACAGTTTTCGAGTGTTCAGAAAATAAGTACTCTAAATTTATAAGAACTCACTGAATATGAACAAACGAAGAGAGAAGGATGAAGAGGAAGTGAAGATAAGAGGGAATTAAATAGAGAAAAGAAAATACCACTTTCAAAGGCGAGACCGGAGAGAGCAGAGCAACGAGGGCCTCCGGTGAGCCACAGAATGAGAGGATCCGTTTTGGGATTTGAATATGACTTTATAAAATAATAAAACAACTGAAATTCCTCCCGATCTCCCACTCCTACATATCTGTTTTGTTCATTAATATCATTACATATTAATTTCAATCTTCTCAATAAAGTACAATAATAAATCAATGAACATTGTAAAACCAACCCAGTTTCCAGCGAGAAAGGAAGTTCTCCTCCTGAGAATCCCGGCAAAGACTTCACCGTCCAGTGGGAATCGGCGGCGGCGGCGGCGGCGGAGAATGCATGAAGAAGAACAAGAATGGAAAAAGAGAGGCGGAAGTAAAGGACCATTTGCTCCTCCTGCTGTTTACTGTTTAGTGGTCAAGGGAGAAATCATAAATGGAATTACCAATTAAACCAATGGATGATGGGTTTAGATTAGATCCATTTTTGGGTTTATAGGATTTTTGTTGCACTCCTATCTCCAAAATTAAACACTGGTGGAGATATTTCCAATCCTGTGCTTATCTCTGACTGTCTTCTATACATTGAAATATGCAAAGAAAGAAAAGAAAAAAAACGTGTAACAAAGTAATGTATATATGGACAAAAATTGCTCCACGTCCTTCTAATAGATAAACCTTTCTATCAAGCTGTCTATATATATATATTATTACAAAAGTCGAAATCCAACCAACCAAGGGATCCACATCTTAAAAAACATCATACGGTGCCTCCTCGTCTTTTCTGGTAGAAATTTCACGATTGATTTGATATGTATGTATGAAGGGCATCTCTTAATGTGAATTATTCGAACAGTAGATGTGAATAATTGAATATTACAATGATATCGTACAACATGAAAACAATAAAATAGAAAATCTAGGTTGAGAAATTGTTGAGATTGCAATCTTATTACAAATCACCGAATTGAAATGAATTTTGTATCACAAATTGAATTAAAAAAAAAATGCTCAATTCGAACTCATCTCATTACAAAAATCACCAAACACTCCAAAGAGTAAATCAACGTCCTTTTAAAATAATATATGAGTGCAAATCAGTGTTTTTATGCATTTCACTTTTAACAAATACATGCTATACAAAATATAAAATATTTCAAGAAAAAAAAAAAAAAAACGAATGATATTCGTCTACGATAACATTAGGATTAAGATTTTCCTAATTCTAATATTATGATAATACTTGTTCTCACTCCGGTTTTCCTCTTCCTCACACCCTTCTCTCAGTAAGCTCCAAATATTTACCAAGTAAAAATAGAAGACTAAGCAAAAGCGGAAATTTCAATAATTATAGCCACCAATCATAATTGTATAATTTAATTGCGTGGGATGCATAAAAATAAATGATACCAAAAATACATTTTAAAAAAACTTCACTAATAAAAAGTACAATATAGATGGTAATAAACATTTTAACTTTTTTTTTTTTAAATTTATATTTATAAAATTCTTTGAAATCGATATTTTGTCGATATTTTTATAAAATTATTTTGTTACTACGAACATTGCACTCGATGTGTGAAGCTTAAAAAGAGAACCAAATTATATAATAAATACATTAATTGCCTATGAACTTTTAGGAGCTATTTGCCTTTAGGATTAGAGAGGAGTTAGTCCACTCCATGTTTGGCCTAGTAAAGCAACGCCGACATAAACTGAGATAATAGTTGGCACCCAAATGCATATTATTATAATCCCTAGACTATTATAAGTTAATCCTTGCTACAAATGCACCTTTATTGTTTATTGTTATTCTTCAAGGCTTTATTTTAAAAATATTAAAGAAAGAAAGTATGCCTTTGGAGACTTTTCAACTGCTTTATTATCTTTAGTTGAGAAAAAGAAGAGAATTAAATAAGTTGAAGATAATCAATTAAACATTCAGTTAATACTAAAGCTAATGACTGTCGTGATAGCTAGAGGGACAACAGAAGAGAAAAACACAAGAAACTTTGGTAACCCAGTTCGGCCAATGTTGTCTACATCTGGGGAGCTGTGCATAGCCTTGATGAGTAATTTTATTAAGATTCACTTTAATCAATATACATTTCAACTATATGACAAAATAACATGCTTATTAGCTTCAGACTCCAGACTCCCTCGAATGCATAAATAACTGTGCATAATGATGTTTGACTTCAGGCTCCCCTGAATGAATGAGTGAATGTCTTCAACGATATCTTTATATACTTCTAAAGATTACTGTGACCACACAGACTATTGTCTCGTCCCTTTCATTACTCATCAACAATTTCAACTTAGATCAACATGCTGATCTTATAGACATAAGATCATACTACATTTTCGTTCTTGTAGCTTCTGCATTCAGTTCTTCGTTAACTTTTAGCCGTGAATAATTTTTTTTAATGTTTTTCCGCACACATACCCTATCTTCGAAAGTCCTATTTATAGACATAAGATCTGTATGTATAAATCTTATTTCTTAAAAAATAATTAACAAGTTTCCTAAAATAAAGAAGAATATTTTTATCATTTAATTATTTTATCTTTTAAAAAAATAATCTCATGATACAATATTTGTAGACAAAATCTTCAAACATAGTCTTTTCATTTCTTTCTTTGTCGCCATGCAACCAGAAGCTTTCTTCCCCCACAAAAATGTTATAATTCTCTCTCTTTATTCAAAAGAAGCAATCGCAGAAAATTTCAAGCAAAAGAAAGATAAAATCACAGAGATTTAAGGGAGAAGAAGATACACACACAGATTCAAGTGTTTTGGGCCAAAGAAGAAGCCTACGTCCACTGTGAAATCGGCCATTGAATGACGTTCTTTCATTCAAGGAGACTTTCAAGAAGAAGATGGATCTTCTAATAATCGGTACAATTTCTCCTCTCTTTTCACTCTAATCTTCCCTCACTCATACATGTAAAATAAATTACAGCTCAATCAATTTATACATTTCTGAAAACACAAACAAATTACTTAAGTTATTGTCAACAGAAATTAATTAACAATCTCTGTTTTCTTGATGTTGAGCAGTTTGGAGTGGTCTCAGAGGAGAGGCTTCAACTAGTTAAATATATCAAAGTTTCGATTGACCATATAAGTAATTGATTAGAGAGAATTATAGTGTCCCAAACATCAAGCTTTATGGAGGGTAGCATGACCTTATTATTCCCTATAACATAATATATATGCATGTGTATGCATATATAATTAATTACCTTTCTCAAAAATTGATGAGAATGATGAACTTGAGTAAGATCTCCTGAGTTGAGAGCTTGTAAAGTTTTACCATAAGAAAATTCAGTGCTCACAGGAGAATCTAGAAAATACTGTACTGCAATTCTAATATCCATGATGATCACAACAACAAATGAAAACACAGAAATGAGTTTATGAACAAAGCCAATAAAAAATGTTTAAGAGTTAGATAATTCTGTAACCTTGGTCCTGCAGAGTAAGGGTTTAACTGTAGTTAAGGTAAACTCCCATTATATGTATATTCCTCTACCAAACAGTTAACCCTGTTTCGAGTGAGAAAGGTATTGGCATATGCAGCGATGTGTATCTTTTCAGAGATGGAAGGAATACCGCAATCATCCTAGAGAAGGAAGAGAATATCACATATTCAATTTTATTCTATATTTAGCAATGTATAGGATACAGAATATAGTGTGACAGATGTAATTTATTTTTTCCTAAGATAGCTACCATAGCTGATAAATAAGTGATAGAACATGAGAAGAAATGATCTGAATATTGTAATAGGTTTTAACCTCTGATCAATAATATCTGGGCGGGAGGGGAGATTCTTGGGAGTCTTGTGTTTTGTATTTACTATTCTGATTTTTGACATGGTATCAGAGCCAAGTTCGAAGGGCTCCATATCCGTTCCTCTCTCTAAACGATAACCATGGCAGAAGAGACGAATAACCAGCAACTCATTGTGGATGGCAATACTGTGTCGTCCAAGTTCATTGAAGATCTCACCGAGAAATTAACCAAGGCGATGTTTCGAAACTTTCAACCGCCGCTTGGTCCAGCCACAGGACCTGAGGGAGGGCTACCACCAATGACGATAGTGTTCAACGGCCGTAACTATGGTGTATGGTCGCAAATGGTGGAGGTGCTCCTTGCATCTAAGGACAAACTCGGCCATATCAATGGCGAACGAACTCAACCTGCGTCTAATGACACAGGCTACAAGCGATGGATGTCTGACAACTCCATGGTAAAAGGTTGGATTCTCAGCTCCCTTGACCCTAATTTGATTGGGAATTTCATACGGTTTTCTACTGCCAAGGAGGTATGGGATAGCATCAAATTAACCTTTTTTGATGGTAATGACAACACCCAGATCTATGATCTTGAAGTAAAGGTTTATGGGTTAAAACAAACCGGTACACTAGAAGATTATTTCTATACTCTGCAAGGACTTTGGAAGGAGATTGAGTTTAGAAAACCAAACCCTATGACCTGTCCCATAGATATTGAGAAATATAACAGAGTAGAGCAAGATAGAAAGGTGTATATTTTCCTTGGGGGTCTTGAGGACAGATTCGATGGCATTCGGGCCGAGATCCTTAGGATGACACCATTACCAACTGTTGAAGAGACGTATGGACATGTGCGTCGTGAAGATGTGCGTCAATCTGTTATGGTTGGCAAGAGCACGGATTTGTCTAACTCAGTGGCAATGATTGTGCAAGGTGCAAAACAGGTTGCTGGTGTTCCTCACATCAGTACTAACTCAACCCATGGGAACAGTAACAACTCGGTTCCAGGAGATCCACTGTCTCTGTCATCGCAGGTACAGGGAAAGGAATCCAGTTCTAATCAAGGTGCTGTACACTTTACAACACGATACAACAAAACTGAAGCAGTTCTCAAGTGCACCCACTGTGGCGGCAAAGGCCATAGTAAAGACACCTGTTTTAAAATCCATGGGTACCCAGATTGGTACAAGGAGTTGAAAAAGAAGCAAGCTGAGGCAAAAAGAGGCAAGGTCTCCATTGCAGTATCGGGTAAGAATGGTGATGATTCTCCAAGTGAAGGTATAATCTTTCTCTCCTCCAACTTGTCTAATGATAACAGTACATGGATAGTTGATTCCGGTGCATCTGATCACATGACATTCACTAAAACTGATCTTACTGCTGAGTGTGTTACAAAGAAAACTGAGATATTAAATGCTAACAGAATCTCCTATCCAGTGAAATGTGCAGGAAGTATTAAAGTAACCTTTCAGTTAAACTTATCAAATGTACTGGCCGTAGTACCATCTCTGGCTACGAGGCTAATGTCAGTCAGTAAATTGACAAAGGACAGAAATTGTGTGGTAAAGATGTATTCTGACTATTTTATAATCCAGGACATCCTCACGAAGGAGATCATTGGGCGTGGTATTGAAAGAGATGGGTTGTATCATCTTGAAGATCTTAAAGCTGGAAGAGCAAATTTAGTGGTTGATCAAACGGAAGTGCAGAATAAAATTTGGACATGGCACCGACGTTTGGGTCATCCTTCTCTTGGGTATATGAAGAAACTTCTGCCTCGTTTATTCAAGAATAACAATCTTACTGTGTTTAATTGTGATACTTGCATAAAAGCAAAGAGTCATCGTGTGTCGTACGTACCAAGTTCAAATAAAAGTAATAGTCCTTTTGATTTGATTCACTCAGACGTGTGGGGACCCGCTCCTGTAAGCTCTATAGATGGAAATAAATGGTTTGTGTTATTTATCGATGACTGTACAAGAATGACATGGGTTTACCTGTTAAAGAGTAAAGATGAAGTGCCAAGTGTTTTTAAAAAATTTTATACCATGATTAAAACACAGTTTGGAAAAGGGATTAAATTTTTTCGGAGTGATAACGGCGGGGAGTTCATTGGAAAAGTACTTAAAGATTTCTTTGTTCAAATGGGAATTGTACATGAGACCTCGTGTGTAGGGACACCGCAACAAAATGGGGTCGCCGAACGGAAAAATAGACACATCTTGGAAATGTCACGAGCACTGTTGTTTGAATATCATGTTCCGACAAAATTCTGGGATAAATCAATCCTTATGGCAGTATATGTATTAAATCGATTACCCACAAAGATCAATAATTTCCAAACTCCTCTAAAAACATTAGAAAAGCATCACTCCATTCCATCGGTTCTTAGTCTGACACCAAAAATATTCGGGTGTGTTGCATATGTCCACGTACCAAAAACACAACGCTCAAAACTTTCACCTTGTGCTGTACGGTGTGTGTTTCTCGGTTTTGGGCAGAATCAAAAAGGGTATAAGTGCTTTGATGTAGACTCTCGAAAATGGTACGTTACGATGGATGTTACGTTCATGGAACATGAGGCATTCTTTAAACCCACCATACAATCGGATCAGGGGGAGAACAGTAGTGAATCCGATGTATGGAAGAACAAGGATTTATTAAGTTTTCAGGGATGGACCCCTGGTTGCGAACAGTATGGCCAGGATGGCGTTTCTGGTACTGATGAATCAGATGGAAATGGTAATGGAACTGATGAATCGGATGGAGATGGTAATGGGGCTACGGATGGAAATAAACCACTAGAAATGTACTCTAGAAACAAAAACAGAGCAGTCTTTGGAATGGAAAGTGAAAATGAAGAAGTGATACAACCCAATGAAGAACCACAAGGCCCAATGTCTCCTGAGGATCAGCTTCAGGTAAGTCTTCCTACCTCTAAGTATACGTTACCAGTCAGATGCAATAGGGGTATACCACCTAAACGGTATGAACCAGATGAAGATAGGCATAAAAAGAGCAAATACCCCATTGCAAATTTCGTAGATACCAAATCTTTATCTGGACCTGTAAAAAGGTTTAATGAGAACTTATTGTCCTGTAAGATACCAGAAAATGTAGATGAGGCAAAATCTGATCCGAATTGGTCACAAGCTATGGAAGCTGAAATGAGTGCATTATATAACAACAAAACTTGGACTTTGGTGGAACTACCACAAGGGAAAATACCTGTAGGGTGCAGATGGGTGTTTTCAATTAAGTACAATGCTAATGGGGAGATTGACAGATACAAAGCGAGACTGGTTGCGAAAGGGTATACACAAACACAGGGTATAGATTTTCAAGAAACTTTCTCACCCGTAGCTAAACTAAATACCATTCGAGTTTTGTTGTCTCTTGCAGCTAATTTAGACTGGCCTTTGCACCAATTTGATGTGAAGAATGCTTTTTTACATGGAGAGCTGAAAGAAGAAGTGTACATGGAGCAACCCCCAGGATACAAAAGTACAAATGCCAAGCCGATGGTGTGTAAATTGAACAAAGCGCTGTACGGATTGAAGCAATCCCCACGTGCCTGGTTCGGCAGATTTTGTAGAGCAATGCAAAGTTACGGATTCAAACAATGTGACTCTGACCACACATTGTTCCTGAAAAGAAACCAGGAGAAGTTGACAGCCTTAATCATTTATGTCGATGACATGATAGTGACGGGAAATGACACACAAGAAATTGCAACTCTGGAAAAGAAACTCTCAGGTGAATTCGAGATGAAGAATTTGGGAGGATTGAAGTATTTTCTTGGAATTGAGGTAATGCGATCAAAACAAGGTATTGTATTATCTCAAAGAAAATACATTTTGGATCTACTCGCAGAGATTGGAATGCTGGACTGTAGACCAGCTGATACACCTGTAGTTCAAGGGGTTAAATTAGGAGAATTTCCAGACCAAGTACCAGCTAACAAAGAGAGGTACCAAAGGTTGGTAGGAAAGTTGATCTATCTAGCACATACAAGGCCGGATATAGCCTATGGGGTTAGTGTGGTAAGTCAGTTTATGCACAACCCAAGTGAAGACCACATGGACGCAGTCATGCGAATAATACGATATCTGAAGGGATGCCCAGGCAAGGGTATAACTTTCAAGAAGAATGGACACCTTGATGTTTCAGGTTTCACTGATGCTGATTGGGCAGGGAGTGTAAGTGATAGAAGGTCCACAGCAGGTTACTTTACCTTTGTCGGAGGTAATCTAGTAACTTGGAGAAGTAAGAAACAAAGTGTTGTAGCACTCTCTAGTGCAGAAGCTGAATTCAGAGGAGTTGCGAAGGGAATATGTGAATTATTGTGGTTGAGGAGGTTACTCGGAGAATTGGGATTCGCACCTACTCAGGCAATGGACTTATATTGTGACAGTCGACCTGTGATTGATATCTCTCACAACCCGGTACAGCATGACAGAACTAAACATGTGGAGATAGATCGACATTTTATAAAGGAGAAACTGGAATCAAATGTCATTCAGATGGTGCATGTGAGATCAGGGGAGCAACTCGCAGACATATTAACGAAGGCTGTCATGAGCAAAACGTTCACCAGCATAATTGACAAGTTAGGTATGCAAGACGCTTACATACCAACTTGAGGGGGAGTATTGGCATATGCAGCGATGTGTATCTTTTCAGAGATGGAAGGAATACCGCAATCATCCTAGAGAAGGAAGAGAATATCACATATTCAATTTTATTCTATATTTAGCAATGTATAGGATACAGAATATAGTGTGACAGATGTAATTTATTTTTTCCTAAGATAGCTACCATAGCTGATAAATAAGTGATAGAACATGAGAAGAAATGATCTGAATATTGTAATAGGTTTTAACCTCTGATCAATAATATCTGGGCGGGAGGGGAGATTCTTGGGAGTCTTGTGTTTTGTATTTACTATTCTGATTTTTGACAAAAGGCAGAAGACATGAAAAGCAGGCAGAAACTTCACAGGCAATGAAAATGTCTGAAAAAAGGAAAAGGAAGAAAAGAGAGAGGGTGGTCGAGAAGTAGATCCATGGGGAGGAAAATGGTGTCAAACCAAACATTTGGCGTTGGACTGAAATTATTGTGTGTTATTTCTTTTGCCACTGTTTATTAACGAAATAGAGTCGAGAAGGAAAGGCAAAATAACTTTGGTGGTGATTTGGATTACTTGTAAAATTTTTCATCCAAACAAATTAACAATGAGTAAGAACCACAAACATAAACATTGAAAATTCCTTCATAGAACTTCATTGACACACAAAGGAAATATTAGTTTCTAAAATTGTAATCCTTTGTGGCAATCGTTGAAAATTTAAGTGGAAATAAATATTGTGGGATACTTATGAATATGAAGTTCATAAGGATTCTCCCACTATCCATCTCTTAAAAAGTATGCTGGATTCTTCTCGTGTATATTCTGGTGTATGTCCTCCACCCTACAAATTTTAGGAAAAAAAATAGCAAACAAGAACCAGTCATCCCTTGTACAACTAATTGCTAAAATCATTCTTTTCTTTAGAATTTAGGGTTCAGAAAAGTTCCAAAAACAAATATTTTTCTTACTTTTACAGTTGCAAATGTCATATTATTTGCAAAACTTCTGGTGTACCTACAAACAAAAAAATTGATACTAAGTTTTTAAAAAAATTAATAAGCATACATTATAGTACAAATAATAATTACCCGCCAACTTCATCCTCAATGAACCAAGGTCTCCAATCATCTACTATAGAGTAATTTAAAGCTTTGATCCATGCATGAGTTTCCATATGTGCCACTATCATATCATGATCTCCGCTGTATTTGAATCATCACTTTGAACAATTAATCGAGGAGGCATCAATTATTAACAATGAGTCATTTAACATACAATTATATATCACCTATAGATTAACGATCGATAACCTTTAGAACTAAGGTTCACGTGATAAGGAAAAACACTGGTCAACTCATAATTGTAATAGTCATTGTCACGACATCTAATCCATTCTTCGATACTTCCCTGATAAAAACAAATAATTACTTTTGGTACTCCTTTTTTTAATTTTCCTAAAATAATTTAACCATCCTCTTGAAATATTTTGTTATTGTACCTCATGTATATGAAGTGCTTTTTGAACTTGGTCATTGTTGGCCCAATAGTAAGCAAGTAAGGAGTCATATTGCTGTATAAACCAACACATTCATCATATATGTGAATTTTCTTATAAAATGGAATAAGTTGTCTTAACCATTTTACAAGTGAAATAATTGGGAACTAACGTGTTTAATTATTTCACAAAGTAATATAAATGGGATAAAATTAACATATTTTATGATAAGGAGAAGAGAAATTACACGACATCTTCGGATAACAGAAATACTGTTGAGAGATCTTCGATTGGACATTGTTGTTGGTTCTTTGAAAGATGGACAGTTGGGCCACAAAATACATCCAACTTTAACTGCAGAAGTACACTTAGGAAAAAAAAAAAAACTGGATATAACAATTAATATTTGGAAAAAAAATAAGTGAACGATTAAAACAATATACATAGTTATCGTGAAGCATTGGTACAAATTACCTTTGTATATGTATCGTAATGTTTTAAGCACTCCACATTGTTAGGATCGATGTTTACATATTCTCCTTGACAACTACTTTCCAACGACTGTAAATGACGAATTAGTTGAAGGTCTCCTTGTCGATTTGATGTGTAATTTTTCTTTAATATATTTTGTTTGTTTCATTACCTCATACAATTCATCTGAGATGAGGGCCATATTATGAGCAAATGGAATTTTAAAATTTTTATTTGCATTAGGAGTAGTGATAGGATTCCCCAATATGTATCCCTAACATGAAAACAAAAACTACATGTTAATATGCTCTATTTGAATCATTTAGTTTAACTAACTTATCAAAATAGTAAAGATAAGTGTACTAATTGATGAAATCACTAACCTGGAAATTTATAAATGAAAAAATATGTTTGTAGGTTCCTGTCACCTTAAATGAATTAGGAATAAACATAGCAATTTATCTAATTCTATCGATACTTTTATCAACAAAAAATAAGATTATATACCTTCTAACATTGCAAGAGCAACCACCGGAACAATCATACCAGCATAAGAATTTCCAGCAACATAAAATGGATTAGATATAAATTCTGGATGATCGTCGAACCACTACAAATTCCAATTCATTAAACATTTTATTAATTACTCACAAAAGGAAATACCAAGAAAAAGAAGAATGCATGTATGTATATATTACCTTTTTCAGAAATTGAAGGCAATGTTGAGCTTGTTCGTGATCTCCTGATTTATGATTTTTTGAGGTTTTAGCATACGAAAAACCCGTGCCCGCCGGTAAATCTAGATATATTATACTGGAGTTCTATTGATCATGACATTCACCATGTATGATTGAAGATAATTAGTAGTATAGAATTAAAGTAGTAAATATATATATATAAAAGAATGACACAAGAAAGTGTGCAGAGAAGAGTAGTAATTAATTATATTGTTCACCTGAGTCCATGAGTAAGGGTTTATGAGTACTTGAGGAAGGCTCCCCTCCTTCAGCTCTCCCTCAAAATTTATTGGACCTTTACATATATATCAACAAATCAGAGATTAATAATAATCACACAATTAAACTTATATTATTTTTGCTCATACCATATGTTTAAAATCAAATTTTGGCATTTTCAAAATGTTATAAATTAAAAGGTTTTCATTTTCAAATTATTTTTCTTCTCACACATTTTTATTGTATTTGCTCCAACAATACTTTTCGTATTTGCTCCAACAACATTATTTATTGTTTTATGTTTCTTGGTGTTTTATAGGATACAACTGTACAATTTCCTTTATAATTTCAGTATTTCAAATTGGAGGTTTAAGATGAGCCTTTGGGAGTGACAAAGGAGCAGACCTTGAAGGGAGAAAGTCTCAACAGAAATTGCTTAATCTTCTATATTTTCTTTCTTAACTTACTTTCACAAAAGGTCACAAGGTGTCTCTATATTATAAATGACTAATAAAAACAAAATTTAAAAACGTTACTGTAATTAAAATAGAACTTCCAAAGTTGCACTAATTCTTGACCTTTCACTACTCAAACTGCCATAACATTTTCTAGATAACTTCAACCATTAGAAACTACACATTCCAGGGATTGAAATCCATAGGTCATACATTTAATTTAAATATCGTTGGACCTCTCAAATACCTGCTCCGAACAACTGTTCAATAAACTGATATTTTCGAGTTTAATGCTCAACAGGGAGCAACGGATGAGGGAGGTTGAAGAGTAGAGTCAATCTCAGCCATGGGATTGAGAGAAAATTAATTCTCAACTGATACCATATATAGGGCAGAGAGTAAATAAATCCTTTCTTGACTTATTGAACTATAATATGTTATTAGAGAATTAATTAATAATCTATGCAAAAAAAAATGGTAAATTTGTGAAAGTTCAGAAAATGAGTTCGCTAAATTAATAGGAACTCAGTAAATATAAATAAAATGAAGAGAAGGATGAAGAGGAAGTGAAGATAAGAGGGAATTAAATAGAGAAAAGAAAATACCACTTTCAAAGGCGAGACCGGAGAGAGCAGAGCAACGAGGACCTCCGGTAAGCCACAGAATGAGAGGATCCGTTTTGGGATTTGAATATGATTTTATAAAATAATAAAACAACTGAAATTCCTCCCAATCTCCCACTCCTACATATCTGTTGTGTTCATTAATATCATTACAAATTAATTTCAATCTTCTCAATAAAGTAAAATAAAATAATGAATATTGTAAAACCAACCCAGTTTCCAGCGAGAAAGGAAGTTCTCCTCCTGAGAATCCCGGCAAAGACTTCACCGTCCAGTGGGAATCAGCGGCGGCGGGGGAGAATACATGAAGAAGAACAAGAACGGAAACGGAGAGGCGGAAGGAAAGGACCATTGCCTCCTGCTGGTTAGCGGTCACGGGAGAAATAACAAACGGAACCCAATGGTACAGTTTAGATTATTGGGCTTTTTTGGATTTTTCTTGCACTTCTGTCAATATCTCTACTTAAAATATTTGTTAGTTGAAATGAGCTCATGTTGTTGTGTGAACCAAATTCCTTGTATTTGACTATCTCAGTAGGATCAGAAAAAAAAGAAAAAACGTGGAACAAAACAAAGTGTATGGATAAAAATTGCTCCAAATCTTCCTAATAAATAAACCTTCCTACAGCTGTATGTATGAATATTGTGGGTCCGTGATATTTGTTTAGAATTGTACTTGCATACGAAGCCGTGAAATATGTTATATTGGAAGAGTTGAAGATATTATTTTATTCCGACATCCCTTTCCGTCGTGGTTATGTAAATAATAAAATATTCTTGTTAATCGAATAATCTTATTATGGTTATTTAAGAATTATGTTTATGGAAGACATTATTTTAAAAAGATTTGCATCTGTTTAACTTTGCTTATCATCGCATTATATGTAACGCCCAAAAAATTTAGATAATTTTGGAGTCAGTTATCTTAATTTTGTTTATCTAGATTTAATTTATTGGGCGTTATTTTGAATCCAATTAATGAGAATTATTTGACTTATGTGAGAATTGAAATTAATTAAATATTTCTTGAATGAATATTTAATTAATTAAATGAATATTTAATTAATTAAAGGTTTTGGCATGTGGAGTTTGTTGAGTTTTATTAAATGGTAGGTTAAGAGGATTAAGTAAAGTTGTGGATTTTTAGTGTTGTTGAAGTTGAATTTAATTAAATAATTATGGACGTTATTTAATTAAACCGTAGGGTGGAAAGTTTGTTGGAGATTTGATAATTATATGTATACGTGGAAATATATATATAATTATTATGTTAAAGGAAAAGATAATTATATTTATTGAAATATAATTATTTAAGGAAAAGATAGTTGTATTTTGGAGAAAGGATATTTATTAAAGGAGAAAAAGTAAAATAATTATATTTTGGGAAAATATAATTATTTGTAAAAGGATAATTAATTACTTTGGAGAAGATAAATAATAATTAATTATTGTGGAAGATAATTATTTTGGAGAAAGATAAATAACAATTAATTATTGTAGAAGATAATTAATTATTTTGGAGAAAGATAAATAATAATTAATTATTGTGGGAAATAATTAATTATTCTGTAGAAAGATAAATCTTGATTATGGAGTGGAGTTACTATGGTTGGGTTAAGATAATTCATGTTGAAAGTTATATATATATAATTATTATGTTAAAGGAAAAGATAATTATATTTGTTAAAATATAATTATTTAAGGAAAAGGTAATTGTATTTTGGAGAAAAGATATTTGGAAAGGGAGAAAAAGTAAAATAATTATATTTTGGGAAAATATAATTATTTGTAAAAGGATAATTATTTTGGAGAAAGATAAATAATAATTAATTATTGTGGAAGATAATTAATAATTATTTTGGAGAAAGATAAATAATAATTAATTATTGTGGAAGATAATTAATAATTATTTTTGGAGAAAGATAAATAATAATTAATTATTGTGGAAGATAATTAATTATTTTGGAAGAAAGGTAAGTAATAATTAATTATTGTGGATGATAATTAATTATTCTGCAGAAAGATAAATATTGATTCTGGAGTAAAGTTGTTATGGTTGGGTTAAGATAATTCATGTTGGAAGTTATAAGTGATTTATTGGAAAAGATTTGATTGATTAAATTAATTGAGGACTTAAGTTAATTTGAGATTTTGGAGGGAAAAGTTAGTTTTGGTGGAATTGTAATTAATTGAGTATATATATATGGATATATATATTTAATTAATAATTTGGAAAAGTGTAGTTAATTATATTATGGAATATAATTATATTTATTTGGAAAAGAAAATAATTCATGAAGAGAGAGATGATTGATTTTGATTGGACGAAAAAGATATATATTTATAAGAGAGAATAATGGTTTAAATAAATATATATTTATTGTAGATTTTGGTGAGAGAAAAATAATAATAATAATAAAGAAGTATTATTATTATTACTAATGGTTATAAATGCCTAAGATTAAGGCATTGATTTAGGAAAGATAATGGGAATAAAGATATATGTATATTTTTTTGGTATTATATATATATATCCTAAAAGGAAAAGGAAAAGGAAATAATAATAATAATTATTATTATTGTTATTATTTGGGTCTATAAATAGCATTGGAATGCTTAAGATGGAATTAAAGGAAAAAGAAAAAGGTTCTTTATCTTCTTCTCTAAAATAACCCTCTGCTGTCGCCGCCTCAGTTAAAGTTAAGATTGGTCTCTTTGGAAGCTTGAGGATTTAAAGTGATGAATTAAGAGGATTTTTCGACCTCCATTTGAGTAACCTTGGTAAGCAAATAAAATTAAATTAATATTTTATTAATTTAATTTTGGATCTATTTGAGGTTTTTTTAAAGGTTCAATTGGCTAAACTTTTTAAGATCTAAATCTTGGATTTTTCCCAATCAAGGTTGAATTGGTTTCAACCCCAATTTTTAGAAAGTTAATTAATTTGGGAGGATTTTTGGATGTTAGCCAATTGCTAATTTCATTAATTAAGATACTAAGTGTTCCTTTTATGATTAGGATCAAGTTAATTGGAGAATTTTACTGTCAACTAGGGAGTACCTTTGTTTGGCTAAAATCTTCAGGTAAGAGATTCTCCTACTAGACCTTCGAACTGAATTCAAGAGACCGCATGTAATTATGATTATGCATTGATGGTAGCTAAAATGCATAACTTGATGCTACCGATAATGACTGTCATTGTATTGATGTTAATGATGATGACTGAGATTATTATGTTGATGATTGATGATGATGACTGATGTTATGTTAATGACTGGTAGATTGATGTTGATGATTGTTAATGCATGATATATTAATCACATGATTAAGGACGTTAAGATTAATATTCATGCCATGTTATGATGTTATGTTATGCTACATGCTATGGATAGGGTGTTCTGTTAACTTTGTCTATTAGAGTCGTACCTGCATGGATGTCCTTCGGGATCACCACCTATTTAGGACTGAGTGGTCCGACGGGACGCCAGTCTAGCATGGATATAGATATGATTCGAGTGATTCGACGGGGTCCTCGCATCTCGATTGTCTTAGTGTTACCCCCGGGTTCACTACAGACCAGCATGTCCTAGGTGCTCCCTCGGGACACCGAAGACCAGATTTTCGTTCCTATGGGAGCGCATGTTGCACGTGTTCGGGAACGTGTCAGAGATTGGGTACCATTTTCAGGACTCTAATGGGAAGTTAACAGTTAACAGACACCTAGCGGGACTAGTAGTAGGTCCCTTACTGAGTATATGTTTATACTCACTCTTTCTATGTTTAACATTTCAGGCGAAGGTAAAGGTAGAGGAAAGCTGGTGAGCGACAGAGAAGGATCCGTGACATGCCATATGGGGACTCAATTTTGCTTCCGCGTTTATGTTTCAGTGTTTTAATATTCCATTTTTAATGAAAAATTTATTTTTCCCTCGTTTCAAAAAGTGTCTCTTGTCATTGTTTCATTTTAGTAACGACCTCAGCTTAGTATAAAGAGTTGGGTCGTTACATATACATTATTACGAAAACATGATTCGAGATCAAGATCATAGGAGAGGTTCTGAAAACGAAAAAGAAAGAAAGGAGTTAGAGAAGAAGAAATTTAATTACTTGACAGTCAAGAGCATAGTGAGGTAAGGTTCTTTGAGGAAAGCTGAAGCAATTGTTGATCATCAAAGCTGTTATAGAGACGTTGAAGTCTATCCCTTGGGGCTTGGCAAAAACGACGCAAAATACACCAAACATTGATTCTACTCACACACTACAATAATTAAATTCATTAAGGAGATCATTGAGTCCATTACACAAATAATTTATTAGAAGCAAGTGCTGGTTCATTGAGTCCTTCATCCTTTGTGTTCATTTATATATGGATGTGATCGATATAAAAGACAATTTATCGAATTTAGTTTTTACTGCACGCGATCTCAAGATCATTCTTCGTATTTTCACTTATTAAAATATATTTACTAAACGTAAAAGTAAAATTTGACCTTGAATAAGTATACATTTGGAATCTTTGAATCGATTACTAACTTTGCATTTTTTTTTAATTCTTAGAAATAGATTTTTGATGTCATATACATTTATCAAGTATAGAGTAGTAAAAATTATTTAAATATACTAAATAGAGAAATGAATTTTCAACATTCACCAAAAACCTTTAAAACATACAAAATTAAATAATTGTCCATGATTTTATTTATTTGTAATAAATACTTCAAACTACCAAAAGAAAGAAAAAAAAGGATGAAAAGCAAAATTTTGGAACCATTAATTTACAATGAGTTATTGGTTATCCAACGGCGGAAAACAACGCTACATGGTTCTGGTGCATAATCTGCTGTGTGCCCTCCACCCTAAATAATGTTTCATAGAAAAACAAATGTTAATTAATTATATAACATGTACAAAAAATAAAAAGATTAATTATATTCTATATCAACTAAATTTCCTCTGACCTTTATAGTGGCAAATGTCATTCCATTGGCATAGGTTCTTGTGTACCTATTAAGAATTAAATTACGATTGAGCTAAAGAATCACACCTTCTACTTAATGTTATATATATACAAACAAAATAATTAATTACCCTCCAACTTGGTCTTTGATAAACCATGGCCTCCAATCTTTCACGATGGGATAGTTTAATGATTTAATCCATGTTAGAGTGTTTAAAGTTGGTACCATGAAATCATGATCTCCGCTGTGGTTAGACCAACCAAAATATTAATTAGTATATATACAAAATATTGTTGGGCAGTAAGGATTAATAATTTTGATTCGAGTTATACATTACCTATAAATCAAAGATCGACAACCTCGAGAGCTGAGGTTCGCATGATAAGGGACAGAATTTGTAATATCATAAGTATATTCACCTTGAAGGTTACATCTAATCCATTCTCCAATGGTTCCCTATTAAAAAGTAGATTGAATATGTTCATTCAATCACAAAACCCAAATCTGTCTTCTTATATATTTTCCATGCTCCAGTTCTACACTTGTCTGTAATTCGATATCAATAATCTTCTTTGCGAAAAACTTAAAAACTTACCTCACGTATGTGTAGTGCTTCTCGAACTTGATTATCGTTAAGCCAATAGGAACCAAGTACATATGGATATGTCTGCATAAAAACAAAAGATATATATGATTTTGTTTTTAAATATAACAAAATATATCTCTAATCAGGAGAGGAATTACTGGACAGCCAAGAGTTGGAAGGGGTGGCTTCGGTTCTTCAAGTACTTGATTACTGTTGTAAAGAGATCTTCTTCTTCGACTAAATCCTTGTGGTTTTGCAGAGTCCGGTGGACAGTGCCGGAACAAAATGTGGCCAATATTAATTTCCGAAATGGTCTATGATTATGGTAAAAAATAAAGACAAAGAAATTAGATGTCAATTCATTGAAAGTAATAACATCAGTGGAAAAAAAAAGAAAAAAACTTAGCAAAATAATCTAATATGTTATTATATTACAAACCTTTTCATAGGTATCATAATGTCTTAAGCACTCTGTATTAGAGGGATCAATATTCATATATTCTCCTTTGCAACTACTTGTTAATGACTGCAAACCATGGCGAACTATATGTTATAATCGAAATGATTTTCTACGAATAATATTCATCCATTTATATTATATATTACCTCAAATAATTCATCGGAAATGAGTGTCATGCTATGAGCAAATGGGATTGCGTAATTATCATTTGTATTAGTGTCCGTGACAGGATTCCCCAAGATATACCCCTAATGTATAAACAGAGACAAGTTATGAAAAGGACTAGTTACATATATGTTCTACAAATAGTGTTACCAGAGAGAATTATACAATCTCAAACCTGAAGATTTATTGCAGGTAAGATGTGCTTATTTCCTATAACATAAATAAAGATAATAAGAAGAAGACAGAAAAAATGGAAACCTATCCCATTTACAATTGATATGTCATCAAGAAAGAAAGAAGAATGCATACCTTCTAATATTTCATAAGCAATCGCTGGAACAGTAATACCAGAATATGAGTCTCCACCAACGTAAAATGGATTTGATGTAAACTCAGGATGTTCGACCAGCCACTACAGATTTCATATAATTACCATTGTTGTTCCTAACTGATAATAGTTTTTCTATAGTTGAATATAGGACGAGAAAGGGCCCGTTTAATCTAAATATTGAAAATTCAAAATTAAATTGAACATATAAATAT
Source organism: Cucumis melo (assembly GCF_025177605.1). Taxonomy (NCBI): domain Eukaryota; kingdom Viridiplantae; phylum Streptophyta; class Magnoliopsida; order Cucurbitales; family Cucurbitaceae; genus Cucumis; species Cucumis melo. Next base: position 1,824,753 of record NC_066863.1, on the reverse strand, counting down.
GAAAAATTAAGAGAGAAAAAAAATAAAACGAGTTAACAAAGATTGAAAAAGATAAAGAAATACAAAAAAATCATCAATAATTTTCGTGGACATACACATGTTTCCCGACCAATGAACTAATTAAAGATTTTAAAACATAAAAGAAATAGAATCAAATAAAATGTTAAACAGAGCTGGATGAAACATGAACATCACTAGAGCTCTAAGATGATACACTATGGTAAACTACTATGAGTAAGTGATTGAGGACAGACACAAACATTTTGCTATATTTAAACAAACCGTAAGAAAAAAGAAAATTAGGAGCAGGGTTGTGTACATGTATGTATTTATGTGTCAAATATATAATTAACTATACCTTCCTCAAAAATTGATGAATATGATGAACTTGAGTAAGATCTCCTGAGTTGAGAGATTGTAAAGTTTTACCATAGGAAAAACCAGAGCCCACAGGTGAATCCAGAAATATTATACTACAATTCTGATATCCATGATCACAGCAACAAAAACGAGAGAAAAACAAATACAAAAAAAAAAAATGTCAATCATTTTTTGAAATATAACAAAATGAATCAAAATATTTACAAAGTATAAAATTATAAATCTTTCTATGACAAGGAAAGTTAAAAGTAGAGTAGACAGATGTGTAACCTTTGTCCATGAATAAGGGTTTAACTGTAGTTGAGGTAAACTCCCATTATATTCCTCTATCTTGAAATTTAGAGGACCTTAAAAGGAATAAAGTTAAATCTAAGAGTTAAAAAGATTTGGAAAGTCAAGGTCGAAATTAATTACAATCTTGGTATAGAAAAAAAAAAAAAAAGATTTGGTTTTGTACCATTTTCAAAGGCAAATCCTGAAACAGAAGAGCAACCTGGGCCTCCAGTTAACCAGACAATGAGGGGATCATTTTTAGGATTTCCTTCTGATTTTACAAAATAGTAAAATAGTTGGATTTCCTCTCTTTCGCCCACACCCACATATCTGTCAAAATTAAACACACACACATATATAAATATAAATGTACAATGGGTTTTTGGTGTTAAACTTATGACTGATTGAAAACAAAGATGATGATTTTTTTTTAAAAAATGTATATATATAAAAGAAAAATTGGAGAAGAAGAAAAGAAGAAAGAAGATGGAAGTGAAAAGAAAAATCGAAGAGCAGAAAGAAGATGAAAAGGAAGAAAGAAGAAATAGAAGCGGTGCGAAATTCAAAATCCAACCCTCATTATCAAACATGTTTTAGCAGAGGTATATGGTTAAGTATTGGATGGTTTTGTTTTTGGAAAGCAAAAAATAGAATAAAGATCAATGAGAGAAAGGAGCTGTAAAAGTGTAAATTAACTAACCCGGTTTCGAGTTCGAACGGAAGAGGACCTGAGAACCCAGGAAGATGCTTAACTGACCTAGATGAGACGCCGGCGGAGGAGGAAGGAAGCTGAAAAAGAAGAAGGAGGAAGAAAACTGCGGACCTGAAAAGGAGAGTGGCCATGGGAGATAGATCAATGTTGGCATATGTTACGTAGATCCCTGTTGGCCTATATAAAAACACACCCATAAGGTTAGTTATAATTCCTTTTCTAATGTCATTGTCGAAGAAATAACATCTTGGATAATACACCCAACACAATGTTTAGCTTTTGGGATAATCTTAACCCTCCAAATTTGGAATTTCCACCACTGTTCCCGTTGCTTAAATTTGAAGATGAACTTTTTTTTTAACACGTTTCTAACACTGTCCCTACTAATAAGACACCAATCAATGTTGCCCATGACGATTAAAGCGCCATCTAATCCCAATGCCCATGACGATTACAGAGACATGGATGGAGGAAAACGTGTCCACGTTTTGTGGCTAATGAATTCGTTCAATAACGTACAAGTAGAGACACATCTTCTCTTTTTTACTTTTTAGGTGCAAAATTTCGAAAGACAAATTTTTTTAGCACATCAAGTTATCGAAAAATGTTTTAAAAAACTCAACTATGTGACAACTTTTAGTAAGGGTGTTTAATGAGTCGTGATGAGATCTTATGTCCCTTGTTGGAGTTGCAGTTAGAAGATAAACCCGATCCCAATTTCAAATGAAGTGGTTGTGGTGTGTGGTGACAGTAATGAAAAGCCACATTATTGCAGGAAGTCAAATTAAATCTGATCCCAATTCAAACGAAAGTGGTTGTAGCGTGTGTTGATAGTAAAGCCACATTGCAGGAAGTCAAATCTGATCCCAATTCAAATGAAGTTAGTGTTGTGTGTGGTGATGGTAAAGCCACACTGCAAATGATTGATAAAATAAGAGTAGAAAGTAACTTTTCCTTTCTAACTCAATTAATTTTGTGTAATACTTTTCAGAAGATGAAAATACTTTCTTTCTCTCTCTCTCTCTCTAAACTTCTCACTTAATTTCTCTCAAACCTTGTTGAAATGTATCTTCAAAAATATAAAACAATTGAGCCTAACAATTATGAAAAATAATATCAGGTTTAGGCTGCTAGTGTAACAAGGTATATTAAATTAGGTTAGTATTACGGTACAAACCCCGTAATTTTTTTTTTTTATATATAATTTTTTAGTTGATTTTTTTTTTCAAAATTTTAAATTTTGATGTCGATAAAAATAAAATACCCAAATCTTATTTTTATAAAACTTTTTATGGACATATAAAGAAAATATCGATTTCAACTGATATTTACGAAAAATTATACAAACAGAAAATTCAAAAAATAAGTTTAAATAAGTAAATACATTTTTTGGTTGCTTTAAAATAAATAAAAATGTCTGTTAGAATATTTTTTTAATAATATATTTTTTAAGAATAATGTTAAAAATATGTAGAAGCCAAACTACAGACAAAAATAATACAATGTGGGTAAAGTCGTGTACTTGACCGTCGAATTTTCTTTTTTCACGTTATTTACTATATATATATATATATTAATATTTAATATATCGTGTCCACTACACTTTTTAAAAATATTTAATATATATAAATTTATATTTAATATATTGTGGACCCACATTTTTTAAAAATAATTAATATATATATATTTACTTTTTTTTTTTATACTTTTGAAAAGACACCTATTTAATATATATATTAATTATTTAAAAAAAGCATGGCATCCACGATATATTAAATATTAAAAAACATATAAAAATATTCAAAAGAAAATGTAGAGTCTACAGATTGAAGTCGTGGACCCTATTTGATAAAAACAACTTTTAGTCAAATATAAACGATCGTCTACTAAAAATTTTTGAAAAAAATAAATAATCATATAAATAATTTTAAACGAATGAATGTAAACGATCGTATACCAAATTTTGAAAAAAAAATCGTTTAGCAATCGTATAATCAAATTTAAACGATCAAATTTAAGAGATAATCTTAACGATCATATATCAAGCAATAGCCAAATCTAAACGATTGTATACCAAACAATAATCAAACTTAAACGATTTTATAACAAATATATTACACGCGTTATTGACGACATGATGGTGATTCCAAAATTCTCTATTTATATTTGGAATATTTGAATCAATTACTAATTTTACTGTTTTTTTTTAACATTTATCCAAGTATATAGTAGAAATTATTTAAATTAAATACATCATCTTTCTACTAAATACTATCAATGATGTACCTTGATTATCCATGATTTTATTTATTTTACTTCAAACTACCAAAAGAGAGAAGAAAAAAAAAAAAAAAAGGATTTCGTCTCTTTCGTCCACACCAACACATATCTGTCAAATTTAAACATATATGTATATATACAAATTTATGTATAATGGGGTTTTTGCTATTAAATTTAGCAAAAACTCAAGCAAATAATGTAGTTTCTAGAGTAAATAAAGAGAACCAACCCAGTTTCGAGTGAGAAAGGAAGATGAAAAAGAAGGAAAATAGAGAAGGTGTAGAGACGTAAGCCCATGGAGGAAATGGCTTCTGTCAATCGAACTTTGGGTGTGCATGGGACTGAAATTACTAGATAATCAATTGAGAATGGGGCCATAGTATCAAATTTACTTTTTTGTTCTTATAATTCTTTTAAAAAACAACCAAATAACTGAGTTCAAATATGGTAAAATTACTACCTTCTATCAAACTAATCCCAAAGGCCAAGCAAAGAAAGAGAGCGACATGGATGGAGAAAAAGGTGTCCACGTTTCATGGTTAATAGTCACGAATTCGTACAATAGATTTAAAATATGAATTCGTACATTTCTGGGGATACATCCTCTCTTTCAAAGAGACATTATTTTTAAGCACATCAAGTTTTAGAAAAATAAATATTTGAAAAACTCAACTATGTGATAACTTTCAATAGGTAGGTATTTAATGAGGAGATAAGAGGTTGTCGTGTGTGGTGATAGTAAACTCACTTTTCCTTTCTAACTCAATTAATTTTGTGTACTATTTGAATAGAGTAAGTAACTTTTCCCTTCTAACTCAATTCATTTTGTGTAATATTGGAAATTTTGGTTTATAGAGAAATCAGAGTGATTAGGTGAAGATGAAGTTGATAAGTTTTACCCTACCAATTAAGACAAAAAGAATGCTGTCTGACTGTCTTTTTTGTATAACGTTGCCATGACAAATAGACACACACACAAAGGCAACTATGAGTTGGACTAAATCATTTAGACTTTGTTTAATATTAGATATTATATTAACTTTATCTTTGTCGCCACGTATCCGAGACGAGGCGGAGCGGCCGATATTCTTAAGAAGGGTTTAATTTTAAAAACGAAAAAAGAGGAGTCGTCACCATTTTTTTTACGGTGTGATTGGATACCGAAATAAAGTAAATCATTTTAAACAAAATAAAAACTGGTCTACGAAAAAAAATAGAGTTGAGTTTGGAAGTCATTTGTATACATGGAAGGTGTTAGCACCGGTATCACTCGTTTTAGAAAACGGTGACCAGATTTAATGTGTTGAATAAAATTCATTTTTTTAAAAGAACTAGTCTTATTTCATTGCTCACTATTCCAATATTTGGAGTAATAATCCCATAAAATAAGTGGGATACACCTATTAATTAGACTATATTGAGGAAAAATTCCTCACCTTAAGAATGAGAAATTATTACAAATTCTCAAATTTTATCATAGACTAGTCTTTGAATAAAGTTTTTTTTAAAACATTGATTAAATTTGTTTTTTATTGGGATCAAATCTCGGACTCCCAAATCCCTCATCTCAAGAATCTAGAAATAACGGACTCCCAGAAATTTCGTTATTTCTAGATTCCATCGTAGGATTTTTTTTTATCGAAATCGGTGTGGGTTATTATAAAAAAATGTAGATTAGGAAAACCTTATGAAGTATCTATTTAATTTTGAGTTTTAAAATAAATTAATTTTAAAAAAATCTAAATAGTTTAAAAATGGAGATTTAAGAAAGTTTTCAAGATCACGTGTAATTAGGGCTAAAAATATCTTTAAAAAAACTTCCACAAACTCTTAATGATCATCAAATAGGAATTATGCATCATAAGTCAAATCAAGTACACCAATAATAAATTATGCAAATAACACGAGAGATCAATGCATACATATATGTATTTAAAGTAATATACATAATAATTATCATTATGGTGGTAATGAGAATAAGTTAAAAGAAAAAGAAACGAAAGACACATAATAACGATAAATAAAATAAGAGAAAAAATGAAAAAGGACTTAAATGAAATAATAAATAAATAAATATGTAAAAAAAGAAATTAAATAAATAAGTGAAGAAAAGAGGACATAGGAATGATAATAAGTTAAAAAATAAAAAATAAAAATTATGGAAAATAATAATAATAATATAATAGTAAAAATAATAAAAAGTTTTTTTTAAAAAAAAATCACACATATAGAAGATTAAATAAATAAATAAATAAAAGTTATATATATAAAATAAAAAACAAACAGAAGGTTAAAAAAAATATGTATAAAAGTAATATTTACAATAATAATAAAATTATATAAAAAATTAAATTTAAATAAGTGAATAAATAAATTATAAAAAAAAAAAGAAGAAGAAAAAAAAAAAAGAAACAGATGCCGCCACCGTAAAAATATATATATATTTATATAATAAATACAATAATAATAAAAAGTAATAATAATAATTAATAAAAAGATTTTTGCTTATAACTTTTTATTTTTTCTCGATTTTCTAGAGAGAAGAAAAATGTTAAAAGACCTTTTTTTTAGGGTAGCGATAAAAAAGTAGCAAAACGAAAAGAATTTCTTTCGTAGAGATTCTTTCTAATATTTTTTTTCTCCTGTAAAATTTCTCTAAAACAATTTTTTCTCTCCTTTTTCCAAATGTCAAAGAACCCTATTTATAGATGTGAGGTGTGTCACAAATTAGGAAAATTTAGTAAGTATAAAATCAAATTAGATATTATGTAATTTTATTAATTTTTTTTCTAAAATACTAAAAATATGATATTGAAAGATTTTGTCCAAAATAAATTTTTTGCTTTTTTTCAAGTGATAAAGATAAATCAAATATAGTATTAAAAGAATTTTGTATAAAATAAATTATTTTGCTTTTCCTAATATCATAAATCAAAAGAAATTTTGTATAAATAAATTAATTTGCTTCTTTTCCTAAAGCGATAAGTAAAAGATGATTTGATTTTTTTAAATAACAAATATTCTCATTAACGACTTTATTTTCCATTTTAATAAAAGATTAAAAAAACATGAAATTTCATATTATTACAAAAAGATTTTACATTTTTCTCTTTTAACAAAAATAAATGAATAAAATATCTTAAACATGACTACAATTAATATTTTAAAAAATAATAAAAAATATGTATGATAAAATTAGGTGGCTACAATCTTGGTCTACTGTTACCATATGACAAAAATGCATGGAAACAAACTTTATATATATAATTTTTCCAATCAATTTATAATATTAGTTTTGTCATATTGTTCCAACGAAGTATCGTTAAATTCGTGGTGTTCTTTATATTCACTGCCACAAAACACAACCCCACCGTAAGCAAGCGGTTGCTTCGACATCTTCGCCTCCATTGACTGAAGCAATCCCACCATGCCCACCCCCGTCTTCCGCCTCTCTATTTTATTGGTCTCTGTTTTTCAAATCATATCCGCCGCAGCGTCGCATTGGACGGTGGAGTTTCTGCCCGGATTTCCAGGTCGTCTCCCCTTCGAATTGGAAACAGGGTAGGTAAGTGATACTTTGTCTGGGAATTGAATTGGAAAAAAAAAAGGATTTAGATATGGATTGATTGGTTGAATGATTTGGGAGTAATGGAATGGAAAACAGTTATGTGGGTGTTGGGGATTTGGAGGAAGTTCAATTGTTCTATTACTTTGTGAAATCGGAAGGAAATCCGAAGACGGATCCTCTGCTTTTTTGGCTCACCGGAGGCCCTGGTTGCTCTGCTTTAACTGCACTTGCCTTTGAAGTTGGTATATTTTTTACTAATCTAAATTTCCCAATCTTTTGAGTACTAATTTATTCGCATCAGGATTACAATTTCTATGCCACAAAGAAAAACCCCTATTATTAAGAATACTTGTTTTCATATAGATCACATAATTAATTTTAACTTTCTTCCAATTAGATTAGGAATCAATTTTGCAATTCAACTTTTCTTTTTCTTTCCTTTTAATGTTCTACTTCTCTTTACTCTCTAACAATAATAGATGAATCTATAACTCGACAAATTATAAAAAATAGAACATTCGACAAAATATTCACATTTCTATATAATTAAGTTTTATTGTGTACAAATAATTTGTCAATTTTGATTAAAAAAAATCCTTATAAAATTATGAATAAAATACAAAATTATAATTTAAAGATTAAAGAACTATTGTTGTGATTAATTATCTCATAATGGATAAGATATAAGACAAGCCAAGCGTATCAAATAAAGAATATATTCTTACTTGTGTTTCAATGATTCCAAAGTGTTTTGATTGTTATAATTATTTTATAATGTGTTTATTGAAAGGTCCCATAAATTTTAAGATCGAGGAATACAATGGGAGCTTACCTCAAATAATCTTGAACCCTTATTCATGGACAAAGGTGTGAAATTTAGTTTCTAAGTTTTGGTAAAAAAGAAAAAAAATAATAAAAATAATCGTGTTCTTCGTGTCATGAACTAAAACTTCAACTAACATTTGTATGTATTATGTATGTATATGCTAGAAAGCGAGTATATTATTTGTAGATTTGCCGGTGGGAACAGGATTTTCATATGGTACAACACCACGATCTCTTAAGAAAGGAGACTTTAGTCAAGTTCATCATTCTATTCAATTTTTTAAAAAGGTAAACATTAGTTAAATATACAATGCTAGTTCTTTTTTATGATTTATATGATAAGAAGCATAATCAATTTTATTTTCTAGTGGTTAATTCGTCATCCAGAATTTTTATCTAATCCATTTTACGTGGGTGGAGATTCTTATTCTGGTATTCTCATTCCAGTTATTGCTCAAAAAATTTTGGAAGGTATATATAGAAATTTGATTTTTTCTTATTCACATAAATAATCTCGTTGAAAAAAAATTAGTGATCTTTTCTTTTTCTTTTTCTCATAGAAAACGAGCATGCTCCCTATATAAATCTACAGGTTTGTGATGAAAATTCTCTCAATATTATATGTTACTTGCCCTTTGATTATGTATGTATGCTAACGTTTTTCAATGTTAGGGATACATATTGGGAAATCCTGTCACCATTCGTACCACATATCGGAATTTTGCAATTCCGTTTGCTCATAGAATGACTCTTATTTCTGATGAACTATTTGAGGTAATAAAAAAAGTGGTTTGTTTATCGTATAAAGAAAAAGATGTGATTTCAGAATTAATTTGGGTTTACAGTCATTGGTCTCTAGTTGCAAGGGAGAATACGTAAATATTGATCCGAGCAATGTGGATTGCTTGAGACATTATAATACATACCAACAGGTATATATATATGCAAGCACTTAATTTTTCTTTTTTAGTATTTTAATTATAAATACTAATAATGAAATGAAATAGATTTTTGATTAAATTTTCTTTGTTCTTCATCACTAGTGTATTTCAAAAGTCCAGAAAGCAAATATTTTGTTGCCAAAATGTTCGTTTCATTCTCCAAAGAGACAAGAAGATGCAATATTTGAACGAAGATCTCTTTACAATACCCCCAAAGTGCTTCTTGATCCCGAGCCATCAATTCCTTCTATTGATTGTCCTGTAAATTCTTGTTCTCTCTCTCTATAACATCCATAATTATATGCTCATTGAAATATATTATCAACTCGTGTTAATTGATAGTTAGCTATGTTTTGTTACGTAGACCTATAAATTCCTACTTTCTTCTTATTGGATGAACGATGATCAAGTTCGAAAAGCACTTCATGTACGGGAGGTAAATTGTTATTTGGTTTTTTTCAAAGTATTATTGGCTGTGAGAAGATATATTGTTGAATAATGGAAGCTACATTTTTTAGGGAAGCGTAGGAGAATGGACAAGATGCAGTGACAAACAAGATTACAATTATGATATTGAGAATGTTTTTCCTTATCATGTGAACCTTAGTTCTAAAGGTTACCGGTCTTTGATCTATAGGTGATGTGCAATACTCTACGTTAAATGATTGTTTGCAGATATATTTTATATCATTCCACTATGTATTAATTTTATTGACACAATAAACAGTGGAGATCATGATATGGTTGTTCCACATTTGGACACTCAAGCATGGATTAAATCTTTAAACTATTCCATTGTTGAGGATTGGAGACCTTGGTTCATTGCGAATCAAGTAGCGGGGTAAATTTTTATTTATGCACACACCAGGTTATGGGGTAATAACTATCTTGACGTGTGATTTTTTTTCTTTTTTGTATAGATATACAAGAAGCTATGCAAATAATATGACATTTGCCACAATAAAGGTAAGGGATACATGCATGTGTAAAATGATTAATTGTTCTTATTATAGATAATATATATATATATATATATATGTTCATGTGATTGAGTAGTGATGCCCTTAGTAATTCTCTTTTTAATACTTGTAGGGTGGAGGGCACACAGCAGAATATACACTAAAAGAATGCAGTGTAATATTTAGCAGATGGATAGCTAGAGAATCTTTATAAAAAGTGTTATATATAATTAAGTGAAACCCTCATTGTTTTTATGGGTTCTTTTATATAGATGGACATTTGGACCATAATAATTAATATTTGAAAGGAAAAAAAACCAAGTGAACGTTAAAACAATAATAGTTATTGTAAATCATTGTTACAACTTTAACTTACCTTTGTCTATGTATCATAATATCATAATAGAAAATTTTTCAATTGCATTAAATTCAATGTTAATTAAAAACGATCGTTTAGTTTCAAGTTATTATGTATGACATTTCATAGTGAAACTTTTAGTTTTAAATTTTAGGTACATGAGATATGTATATCATGACATATATGTATTAGGATAAGTATATATATATTTAAACCTAAATTCTATTTGAATTATATGTATTTACTCTTTTACGTCATAGACAATTTTTATTATATCGTGACACCCATCATCATGTGTATATAACTTTTCCCCATGTAAATCACTCTATTTGTTAATAACAATTAATATAATGTATACACACCAATGTCTTCTCTTTTTAATTAGTTTTTAGTTGGATTTTTTGAAAGCCATGAATGTTAACAATATTGCTACAAAAAGTTAACTAACATTTGTTCCCATAAATTTACCTCAACGTAACAAATTTCTAAAACCTAACAATATCTTTTGAATCCAAATTAAAGAGCAAAGGTTACCTAACTTTCATCTTAATACGTGTTCGTGTGATTGATCTATCGATGAAGAAGTATACGTTAGAATTATTCACCTTTATTGAGTTCATAAACATTAAAAATATTTTTAAAACAATGTATTCATTTTAGAGAAGTTGTTTAATAACAATAACAATGAGGGTTTCACTTAATTATATAAAACATTTTATAAGGGTTCTCTAGCGATCCATCTACTAAATACGACACTACATTCCTTTAGTGTATATTCCGCTGTGTGCCCTCCACCCTACAAGTATTAAAAAGAAAGTTGCCAAGGGCATCACTACTCAATCACATGAACATATATATATATATATAATTAAGAATAATTAATCATTTTATATATGCATGTATCCCTTACCTTTATTGTGGCAAATGTCATATTATTTGCATAGCTTCTTGTATATCTATACAAAAAAGAAAAAAAATCATACGTCAAGATAGTTATTACCCCATAACCTGGTGTGTGTATAAATAAAAATTTACCCCGCTACTTGATCCGCAATGAACCAAGGTCTCCAATCCTCGACAATGGAATAGTTTAAAGATTTAATCCATGCTTGAGTGTCCAAATGCGATACAACCATATCATGATCCCCGCTGTGTATTGTATCAATAAAATTAGTACTTATTAGGATGATATAAAATATATATGCAAACAATCATTTAATGTAGAGTATTGCACGTCACCTATAGATCAAAGACCGGTAACCTTTAGAACTAAGATGTACGTGATAAGGAAAAGCATTCTCAATATCATAATTGTAATTTTGTCCATCACTGCATCTTGTCCATTCTCCTATGCTTCCCTAAAAGATACAGCTTCCATTATTGAACATATCTTCTCCCAACCAATACTTAAAAAAAAAAAGATAAATAACAATTTACCTTCCGTATGTGAAGTGCTTTTCGAACTTGATCATTGTTCGCCCAATAAGAAGAAAGTAGAAATTTATAGGTCTACATAACAAAACATAGCTAACTATCGATTAACACGAGTTGATAATATATTTTAATGAGCATATAATTATGGATGTTATAGAGAGAGAGATCAAGAATGTACAGGACAATCAAGGGAAGGAATTGATGGCTCGGGATCAAGAAGCACTTTGGGAGTATTGTAAAGAGATCTTCGATCAAATATTGCATCTTCTTGTCTCTTTGGAGAATGGAACGAACATTTTGGCAACAAAATATTTGCTTTGTGGATTTTTGATATACACTAGTGATGAAGAACAAAAGAAATGTAATCAAAAGTCTATTTCATTTCATTTTTAGTGTTTATAATTAATAATAACAAAGAGAAAGTGATTACATATACATACCTTTTGGTATGTATTATAATGTCTTAAACAATCCACATTGCTCGGATCAATATTTACATATTCTCCCTTGCAACTAGAGGTCAATGACTGTAAACCCAAATTAATTCTGAAATTACATCTCTTTCTTTATACGATAAACAAGAGAACGTTATTAAACTAACCGTTCTTTTATTATTACCTCAAATAGTTCATCAGGAATAAGAGTCATTCTATGAGCAAAAGGAATTGCAAAATTCTGATATGTGGTACGAACAGTGACCGGATTTCCCAATATGTATCCCTAAAACATTGAAAAAAAGTTAGCATATAACATAATCAAAGGACAAGCAACATATAATATTAAAGAGAATTTTCATCACAAACCTGCAGATTTATATATGGAGCATGCTTATTTTCTGTGAAAAGAAAAACAATAAAATAAAATAAAAGATCACCAATTTTTTCCAATAAGATTATTTATGTAAATTAAAAAAAAAAATTCTTTTACACCTTCCAAAATTTCTTGAGCAATAACTGGAATGACAATACCAGAATAAGAATCTCCACCGACGTAAAATGGATTAGATAAAAATTCTGGATGACGAATTAACCACTACAAAATGAAATTGGTTATGTTTCTTTATCATATAAATCATAAAAAAGAACTAGAATTGTATATTTAATTAATGTTTACCTTTTTTAAAAATTGAACAGAATGATGAACTTGACTAAAATCTCCAGTTTTAATAGATTGTGGTGTTGTACCATATGAAAATCCTGTTCCCACTGGCAAATCTACAAATAATATACTTGATTTCTAGCATATACATACATCATCAAAAATGTTAATTAAAGTTAGCTCATAACACAAAGATCACCATTATCTTTTTCAACAAAAACTTAGAAACTAAGGGTTCGTTTGGTAACGTTCCTATTCTCTGTTTCTTGTTTCTTGTTCCTTGTTCCCTGTTTCCTGTTTCTTCTTTTTTTAGAACAAGAAACAGTAATGCGTTTGATAACTGTTTCTATTTCTTGTTTCTTGAAAAAAAAAAAACAGAAACAAAAAATGTGTTTGATAACTGTTTCTTGTTTATTAATTTTCATCTAGATTTATTTTTTATTTTTCACATCTACTTCAATTAAACATTAACAAAAATATAGGTCTATCCATCAAACATAACAAATAAAATTATCAAAAGTTTATTCATTTAATACGAAGAAGTATCAATGCACAAATAAAAATAATAACATAAACATAAAATTATATTTATCCTTCAAATGTTGCCAAATTTGATTGGCAATATCATCTCTTACTCAGACAATTTCTCTTTTTAATCCATCAATTTCGATAATCTCATCGTTATTTCGTGACATCTAGAATTTAATATTAATTTTAAAGTAAGTTATTATGTCTTCAATATTCAGAATTGAAAGAAACAAAACAAAATTTAACCTTTAACTCTTAACCTATGATGCTTTAGAGAAAAATCCAGATTTACACAAAGAGGAAGATGAAAACTATGGATCCGACGAAGAGGAACAATCAGAAAAAAACTATGGATCCGACGAAGAGGAAGAGTTCGGGTTGTCGAGGAAGACGATGAGAGATGAAGAGGAAGACAGTGTGTAGAGAAAAACGATGAGTGAAAGAGGAAGAGGAATGATTATTTGGAGAAGAGGAAAAGTAAACCAATAAAAATAATTGAAAAAAGAAAAATGAACCAATAAAAATAATTGAGAAAAAGGAAAAGAAAAGAAATAAAAATAATTGAGAAAAATGAAAAGGAAACCAATAAAAATAATTGAGAAAAAGAAAAAAAAACCAATAAAAATAATTGAAAAAATGAAAGGAAAAAAATAAAAATAATTGAGAAAAAGGAAAACGAAACAAATAGAAATAAATTGAGAAAAAGAAAACCAATAGAAGCAATTGAGAAACAGAACAGAAGAAACTACTTTTTTTGGTTCCCAATAATTCCTTATAAAATGGGAAACGTTTCTACTTTTTTTTGAGAACGAGAAACAAGGAACGTTATCAAACACCTCCGTTTCTTAAAAAATGGAAACAGAAACAAGAAACAGGGAACAAGAACGTTACCAAACGGGCCCTAAATTTCACACCTTCGTCCATGAATAAGGGTTCAAGATTACTTCAGGTAAGCTCCCATCGTATTCCTTGATCTTAAAATTTATGGGACCTTTCAATAAACACATTATAAAATAATTATAACAATCGAAACACTTTGGAATAATCGAAACATGTATAATAATATGATGTCTATTATTTATTCTAACAATAATTCTTTAATCTTTAAATTATAATTTTTTTTATTTCATTTTTAAAGAATTTTTTCAAAAATTTGACAGTTTTCCGATTTTTCCAAATTTTTAAACTAGAAAAATTATATATAATAGCTTAAGGTCTACTAATTAATTAAGATAATTAAACTTATTTTGGCAGTAAAGCCCAAATAATTATCAAATAAGAGGGCTTAATTCATATAATATGTTTTCAAATGTTATTATTACAATTTATAGATCCACCAAATATTAGAGAGTAAAGAGAAGAGTAGAACATTAAAAGGAAAGAAGAAAAAAAAAGTTGAATTGCAAAAATTGATTCCTAATCTAATTGGAAGAAATTTATGAGATTTATATGAATACAATTGTTCTTAATAATATGGGTTTTTCTTTCTAAAATAAAAATTGAAATCCTAATGAAGATAAGGATATGAATAAATTTGGATTAGTTAAGAGAAAAAGGAAGCAATTAAGAGTAGAAAATATACCAACTTCAAAGGCAAGTGCAGTTAAAGCAGAGCAACCAGGGCCTCCGGTGAGCCAAAAAAGCAGAGGATCCGTCTTCGGATTTCCTTCCGATTTCACAAAGTAATAGAACAATTGAACTTCCTCCAAATCCCCAACACCCACATAACTGTTTTCCATTCCATTACTCCCAAATCATTCAACCAATCAATCCATATCTAAATCCTTTTTTTTTTCCAATTCAATTCCCAGACAAAGTATCACTTACCTACCCTGTTTCCAATTCGAAGGGGAGACGACCTGGAAATCCGGGCAGAAACTCCACCGTCCAATGCGACGCTGCGGCGGATATGATTTGAAAAACAGAGACCAATAAAATATAGAGGCAGAAGACGGGGGTGGGCATGGTGGGATTGCTTCAGTCAACGGAGGCGAAGATGTCGAAGCAACCGCTTGCTTAGGGTGGGGTTGTGTTTCGTGGTAGAGAATATAAAGAACACAGAGAATTTAACGACACTTTGTAGAAACAATATGACAAAACTGATGATTATAAAATGATTAGATAGAGTGTGTAGTGGACAATTTTTTAAATATGAAAAGGAAAATCATACACATAAATCACACTTGAAAATCACTTCATAATTGATTGGATCACTTCCTCCTCATTGTCAAACATCATCATGTTAGAAGGAAGCGATTCTATACCCAATCTTAAAAATCACTTCTCTAAGCAATTCATTATTTCCAAGTTACAAAGACCTTCAAGGTGCACATTAACATGCATAAAAATTATCCATTATATTTACTTCTTTTTTTCTTGTCCCGCCGGCCCATAATTTAAAATTTTCCGAGACTAAAGTAGCATTTAAGGGGAGCAAAACACATTGTTCGTCCCTATTTCTTTAATAAAGCTTCTCCTGCTATCCATCTATTGAACATTATGTCGCTCTAGTATAGTATGTATTTTGGTGTGTGCCCTCTACCTGGAAAATTTCATCAAACGAACAAACAAATCAAATACAATCATCTTTCACCATTTGGAATACAATATAACCAATTTTTTACATTGTATCTTTTTATATTAGTGTCTATAATTGATTTTTTCTACGTAATACTAATCGATAGGGCCTCGTTGATAAGTGCTACAAAATCTTGTACATTGAAATTCATATTTATATGGAATCGAATCCATTATTAGTAGATATATCTAACTTTCCAATAAGTTAGAAGTCTCCTTGTATAATATGTATGTGCACCTCAACTATATTTATGAAACAATTGAACCATACCTTACAATATATTTTGATATAAAAAAAAGTTGTAGGATATTATTGATAGCGCAAATAATAACGGGTCATCTTAATCCTGCTTAATTCAAGATTGTTCAAGAATTTTATGTTACTATTTGACTATTTGTAGGTTTGAGCATATTAAGGATAAAATTAAGTGTTCATGACAAAATGGAGCTAAAATAGGCGAAAACATGGCCAAATTGCATCGATCATGATCAAAAGTCGAAGCAGTGGTCATATTACTATTGACGCGACACTAAGAGTGATATAAGAATTTTTAATCACAAACTTTGGAATGTTTTTATGGCCAAAATGTCCATCCATAGAAGAACCAGGAAAAATGTCCAGTCGAAGATTTCTCAACAGTATTTTTGTTAATCGTATATGTCGTGTAATTTCTCTTCTCTCCTTATCATAAATTATGTTAACTTTACTCTCGTTTATATTACTTTATTTCGCTCATCTAATGATTAAGACAACTTATTCCATTTTATGAGAAAATTCACATGTATATAGGATGAATGTGTTGGTTTATACAATCATATGATTGCTTACTTGCCTACTATTGGGCCAACAATGACAAAGTTCAAAAAGCACTTTCATATACATGAGGTACATTAACAAAATATTTCAAGAGAATAGTTAATTTATTTTAGAAGGAAAGAGTGTACCAAGAATAATTATTTGTTTTAGAACTTTTTTGAATCCTAAAAAATCTTTTTTTTTTTTTTTAAAGAAAATGATTTTACCAATTAATTTAATAACCAATGACGGATTTTAAGAAATGGATAGTGGGAGAATCCTTATGAACTTCATATTAATAAGTATCTTATGATATCTATTTCTACTTAAATTTTGGATTACAATTTTAGACACTAAATATTCCTTTAAATTTGTGTGTTAATTAAGTTCCACCAAGGAAATTCCACCAACGGGATCACTTTCCCGTCATTGTCAAACATCATCATGTTACAAGGAAGGGATTTTATGAATATCTTTTTAATAATGTAATTTTAAAAATATTGTCGATAGAAAGCAAACTATTAACAAAAATAAAGCAATTTGTGTAAAGTCGTGTATCGAGTCCACGATTTCAATGCCTGGACCCCGCTTTTTCTTTCTTCTCATTATTTAATTTTTTAATATATATATATATATTAATATTTAATATATCATGAATCCCACACCCTTTTAAAATATTTTTTGTATATATATTTAATATTTAATATATCGTGGATCCCATATTTTATTTTTAATATAATTAATATATATATATATATATATATATATAATAATTAATATATATGTATTAAATATTCAAATATTCAAATTTCAATTTTAAAAAATATCTTTCTTATTGAATATTTTTTCAAATTCCAATTTTCAACTTTTAAAAATACATTTTCTTATTTAATATCTTTTCAAATTTTAAATACCAATTTTCAACTTTTAAAAATACATTTTTTTTATTTAATATCTTTCCAAATTTTAAATACCAATTTTCAATTTTTTTTTAAAAAAAGATATATATTAACAAAATATGTTTTTAAATATTTAAATCTCCAAATTTCAATTTTCAAAAATATATTTAGAGATCGAAAATATATAAGAATTTATAGAGATTAGAATTTGAAAATTAGAAAAACCATTTTTTAAAATTGAAAATTAGAATTTTGAAATATTTAATTAGGAGAGATATTTTTTAAAATTGAAAATTGGAAATTTAAATATTTAATAACATATTTGTTAATATATATTTTTTAAAAAAATTGAAGGTTGCTATTTGAAATTTGGAAAGATAATTAATGAGAAAATTGAAATTTGAAAAAATATTTAATAAGAAAGATATTTTTTAATTTGAAAATTGAAAATTTGAATATTTATTATATATATTAATTATTAAATATATAAATATATATTAATTATCTTATTAAGGTATGGGGTCTACAATATATTAAATATTATATATATATATTAAATAGATTAAAAAGGTGTGGGATCCACACTATATTAAATGTTAAAATATATATATATATATATATATATATATATATATATATATATATATATATATATATATATATATATATATATATATAAAATAATGTGAGAAAACAAAAGCGTAAAGCAAAGTCGTGTACCGGGTAGACGATTCTGTCCAAATTGCTCTATTTTTGTCAATAGTTTACCTTCTACCCTATTTTTGACAATATTTTTTAAAAATACATTATTAAAAATAAATGTCCCGATTTTATTCACATCAAAAATGGAATTCAAGTTTTAAAAATCACTTCTCTAAACATGCTTTGAAAAATATGTTTTAATTTTAAACACAATAAAAAAAATATTTTAAACATTTCAAATTGATTATTTTCAAGTCATGAAAAAGACCTTCAAGGTACACATTAACATACATAAAAATTATCCTTTTTTTTTCTTTTTTTTTTTTCTTGTTGTCCCGCCAACCCATAATTTAAAATTTTCCGAGGACTAAAGTAGTTTTTAGAGGGAGTAAGAAGGACACATTATTCACCCCTATTTCTTTTATAAAGCTTCTCCTACTATCCATCTATTGAACATTATTCCGCTTTGGTACGCAGTGTATTGTGGTGTGTGTCCTCCACCCTGAAAATTTCATAAAACAAACAAATAAATCAATACAATATTCATCTTTCACCAATTGGAACACAATATAATCAATTTTTTACATTGTATTTTTTTCTTACTTTAATGGTTGCAAATGTCATGTTATTTGCATATGTCATTGTGTAGCTGTAGAAAAAAAAATGAAATAACCATTAGATCGATAGATTAAATGATACCTCTAGTAATAAAAATAGAGAAATAATAATTACCCGAGTACTTGATCATCTAAAATAAACCAAGGTCTCCAATCATCAACAATTGAATAATTTAGAGAATCGACCCATTCTTTAGTGTCTATGGTCGGAACTCTCATGTCATGATCTCCACTGTATATATATATATTCTCAATCAGAAGAAATGATAAGAGAAAATATAAAATGTGAATTTAATTTGATAGAGTTATTGCATAGTACCTAAAAACCAAAGACCGATAACCTTTAAGACTGAGGTTTGCATGATAAGGAACGACATTCGAAATTTCATACTCATAATCATCAGTAGTATTGCATCTATCCCATTCTGGAATTGTCCCCTGTTAAAATAAAATATACAATAATATACCTTCAATAATATTACATCACTTAATACTTTCACGTACTTGAATTGGACTCGATATACGAAGAAAACATTACAAGTGGAAATCAACTGAGGAGGAAATAATATTGAAAGGGCAGGACATCCTTAATCAACATACTCTGATATCATCTTAATTAGTTGCTGATTGATTGCTTAAGGTAACGAGTGAAGTAAACTTAACATCATATATATGATCACTTAACATTTATTACCTTACGAATATGAAGTGCTTCTTGAACTCGATCATCATTAGCCCAGTAGTAACCGAGATTGCCTTTATACTCCTATACATTATTACGTCAACATGATTCAAGATCAAGATC